>NC_143500.1:19301250-19605208 GCF_051622355.1 Phaseolus vulgaris
ACAGATATGTTTAATATTTCTCTTACAATCTTAGTCTATTAACTGATTGAAACACTTATGAATATCTTTGAAAAACAATTTCATGTGTTAAAATTGTGTTTTCATATGTTTAATATGATGGCAATTCATGAAGTTCTTCTTGAATTAATGTAGAGTATGGGGCGGAAGCAATGAATGAGAGTGAGCAAGATCCTCCTAAGAGTGGTGTTGATCTTGTAGGTGCATGATAAGTATGGGTATTGAGTGGTTCGGCCAGCTCAAGGGAAAAGATGAAGGAATTGAAGTTTAGAGCCTAGGATTCTAGGGAGAAGCAAAGTTGAGCACAAATGGGCAGCATAACTTTACTCACAATAAACTTGCCAAATACATGAGATAGCCTCCCTATTTATAGGCTATTTGGGACGTAAATCCTAAGCTAAACATAATGAAATGTAAACCAAATGAAATGCAAAGCTAGACCATGTGCCATGACCGGTCACACCTAGCCAAGTTCTAGAAGGTTTCTTTCAAATGTGCTTTCTACACTACCCTATCTACTAAGTACCCCTATTGGGCCTTGATGCAACATATACAAGGCTTTCTCTCTTCCATCTGTGGCTTCATCCACTTGTGCTTGTACATGCTTAGCCATTGATCTTGTGAGAGGACCTAGACGGTCTAGTGCCACACCTAGATGCTCCATGGGTAGACGCTTCCCTTCTTCACGGTCTAGACGCTCTCCTTGGTCTAGACGCTCTTCATGGTGTGGGCTTTGGCTCCCATGGCTAGATGTGCTTGGCCCTCCTCCATCATCCCCTCCCCCTTGGAAAGGATTTGTCCTCAAATCCAGCTCGTCATCGTCATTGGTACCTACAAATGGAGAAAGATCAATTACATTAAAAGTGTCATGTACTCCATATTCACGAGGTAGGTCCAATTTATATGCATTGTTGTTGACTCGCTTGAGAACTTGGAAAGGTCCATCTCCTCGGGGACTTAGTTTGGACTTCCTTTGAGTTGGAAATCTATCTTTGCGAAGGTGAAGCCAAACTAAGTCTCCTTCCTCAAAAATTATTTCTCTCTTCCCTTTATTGTTGTATTTTGTGTACTTTTCATTTTGTTGTTGTATTTGGAGTTTAATCTTCTCATGCATTTTCTTTATAAAATCAGCTTTGATTACGCCTTCCTTATGCACAAAATCTTGTGGATTAGGAAGGGGTATCAAATCCATGGGTGTGAGAGGATTAAAGCCATATACTACTTCAAAAGGAGAAGCATTAGTAGTCTTGTGAACTACTCTATTGTAAGCAAACTCAATATGGGGAAGGTACTCATCCCAAGATTTGTGGCTCCCCTTCATGATAGCCCTAAGCATAGTTCCAAGAGATCTATTGACTACTTCGGTTTGCCCATCCGTTTGAGGGTGACAAGAAGTGGAAAATTGTAGTCTTGTTCCAAGTTTACCCCCAAAGAGTTTTCCAAAAGTGGCTGATAAACTTGGGATCTCTATCGGACACTATACTTCTAGGGAGACCATGGAGTCTCACCACTTCTCTAAAGAAGAGTTTAGAAATATTTTGAGCATCATCTACTTTGTGGCATGGAATAAAATGGGACATTTTGCTAAAACGGTCCACTACCACAAAGATAGAGTCATGGCCTCTTGCAGTCCTAGGAAGTCCTAAAATGAAATCCATGCTAATGTCTTCCCAAGGAGCATTTGCAATCGGCAAAGGGGTATAGAGTCCATGCGGCATTGTTCTAGACTTTGCTTTTAAACATGAGATGCATCTAGAACAATGTCGTTGAACATCTTTCCTCATGTGTGGCCAACAAAATTTTGCTTTTAAAAGATCTAGAGTTTTATCAACTCCAAAGTGGCCCATGAGTCCCCCCTCATGTGATTCTTTGACAAGGAGTTTCCTATGTGTTCCTTGGGGAATGCAAAGTTTTCCCTCTTTAAAAAGATATCCCTCGGACACATAATAACCTCCTTGCGCTCTATGTAGACATTGGGCATAGATGGATGAGAGTTCTTGATCATCTTGGTAAAGCTCTCTTATGTGGTCAAATCCAAGAATTTGGGCACCCAATTTTGAAAGGAGTGTATGCCGTCTTGAAAGAGCATCGGCCACTATATTGGTGCTCCCTTTCTTGTATTTGATTACATAAGGAAATTGTTCAAGAAATTCCATCCATTTAGCATGTCTCTTGTTGAGCTTGTGTTGGCCCTTTAAATATTTTAAAGACTCATGATCACTATGTATGACAAATTCTTTAGACACAAGGTAGTGTTCCCAAGTCTTTAGGGCTCGCACAAGAGCATAGAGCTCTTTGTCATAGGTGGGGTAGTTGAGGGTGGCACCATGGAGTTTTTCACTAAAATAAGCAATGGGGTGTCCACCTTGCAACAAAACTGCACCTATGCCTACCCCCGATGCATCACATTCTATCTCAAAGGTTTTGGAAAAATTTGGAAGAGATAGGATGGGTGCATTGGTGAGTTGAGCTTTTAGCCTTTGAAAGGCTTGCTCGTGCTTTTCATTCCAACAAAATGCAACATCTTTTTTAACAAGTTCATTCAAAGGAGATGCTAGGCTAGAAAAATTAGGCACAAACCTTCTATAGAAGCTAGCTAACCCATGAAAACTTCTTACATCACTTACATTTTGTGGAGTTGGCCACTCTCGGATGGCTTTGATTTTCTCGGGATCTACATGCACCCCCTTATTGTTTACTATGAAGCCTAAAAAGACTACACTATCTACACAAAAGGTACACTTATCCCTATTTGCAAAAAGACTATTTTTCCTAAGAACTAGAAGAACTTCCCTAAGGTGACTTAGATGGTCTTCTAGGGTTTTACTATATACTAAAATATCATCAAAGTAAACTACTACATATTTACCTATACAATCCCTCAAGGTGTGATTCATAAGCCTCATGAATGTACTTGGGGCATTAGTAAGCCCAAAGGGCATCACCAACCACTCATATAATCCAAATTTGGTCTTAGCGGTTTTCCACTCATCACCCTCCTTGATTCGAATTTGGTGATATCCACTTTTAAGGTCAATTTTGGAGAATAGAGTTGACCCATGCAATTCATCAAGCATATCATCAAGCCTTGGAATTGGATGCCTATACTTGATGGTGATGTTGTTGATTGCTCGACAATCACAACACATGCGCTATTTTCCATCTTTTTTTGGCACCAACAAGACAGGTACAGCACAAGGGCTTAGGCTTTTTTGAACCCAACCCTTCTCCAACAAGTCTTGAACTTGTGATTCTATCTCCTTGGTTTCCTCGGGGTTGGTTCTATAAGCAGGCCTATTTGGTAGGCTTGCCCCCGGGATAAAGTCAATTTGATGTTCTATTCCCCTTAGAGGAGGAAGCCCAATGGGTCCTTCTTGTGAGAATAGATCTTCAAATTCACTCAAAAGATTTTCGATTTGAGGAGGTAAATTCATAAGTTCACTACTTGTGGCAGTGCATGTAAGTGCTCCTTTACACAAGATAAGGCTTGGTTGTTCAACAAGAAGCAAGTTTTCAAAGACGTTTTCAAAAGGCTTTGCTTGTTGACCAACCTTGTGGGAAGGAACACTCTTCTCCCACGCCTTCCTATCCCTAAGGATTTTCTCTTTTTCTAACGCTCTTTTTTTTTTGTTTTCCTCATCCCTCTTTTGCTTCATTTGTATTTGGTCTTTTACCACTTGAGAATGTGGTAAAGGACTAAGTACAAACTTTTTATACTTATGGGTGAAGGAAATTTCGTTAGTGAGACCATCATGCAAGGTTTTCTTATCAAATTGCCATGGTCTCCCTAATAAAATATGACAAGCTTCCATAGGCACTACATCACATAAAACTTTGTCTTTGTAGTTTCCTATGGAAAACTTGACTTCCACTTGCTTGTCTACATGTAGTTCCCCATTTTCATTAAGCCATTGAAGTTTGTAAGGTTTTGGGTGGGGAACCACTTGTAGCTTAAGTTTTTCAACCATCCTAGCACTACAACAATTACAACTAGAACCACTATCCACAATGAGAGAGCATACGTTTTCTAAAACATTGCATCTTGTATGAAATATGTTCTCTCTTTGTGTTTCAATGGATGTGCTAGGGTGATTGTTGAGGGTTCTCCTAATCATAAGCAATTCTCCCTCTAGTGGAGCTACCCTCTCATCCTCTCCCCCTTCCTCTCTCTCACTAGGCTCATCCTCGCCACTAGTGTACTCATCTACACCTTTAAGAAACAAAGTCCTTTGGTTTGGACGTTGTGCTTGCACATGCCCCCTACCATAGCACTTAAAACACTTAACATCTCTAGCTCGGATGGGTGGGGTTGAGGTTTCTTTGGTGAAGGGCTTGGTAGGCTCTTTTGGTTTTTCCTTGGATGTACTACCCTCCCTTCTAAACTCTTTCTTGGGATAAAAGCTAGAATAGGGGCTCACCTTTTGACTTGAGGTTTTGCGCAAGTTTTGTTGCTCAACTTTAATGCAAAGTTGAACCAAATCATTCAAGTCTTGATAAGGTAAGAGCTCTACTCTATCTCTTATCTCAAGTGATAGGCCACTAAGGAACCTAGCTATGGTGGTTTCCTCCTCTTCTCTAATGGATGCTCTCATCATGTAGAGCTCCATTTTTTGCCTATACTCTTCCACACTCATGTTCTTTTGTTGGAGTCTTTGGAGCTTGTCCATCAACTCCCTATGGTAGTAGGAAGGTATATGTCGACGTCTTAGGGCTCCCCTAAGGTCATTCCAATATGTAATGGAAGGTTCCCTATGAAGACGTCTATCTCTTTCGAGAGAGGTCCACCAATACATGGCGTTCCCTTGGAAACTAAGGGTGGCTAAGGGTACTTTTCGTTCCTCACTTACCCTATGGCAAGCAAAGAGTTGTTCTACCTTCATCTCCCAATCTAGATATACTTCTACATTTTCCTTTCCATGAAAATGAGGTAGGTCTACTCTAGTTTCCCTTGGCACCTCTTGTTCCCTTTGCCTAGTTCTTCTAGGGGGTGGTTGGTAATAATCATTGATTCTACGACTTCCCTCCCCTAGAGACTCAATACTTTGAGATGCATGAGTAGGCGTTTTTTTTTAGTTTTGTGTTTTTTGGGACTTCTCTTCTTGAGCTTTAGCCAACTCATTGATTTTGTTCTCATTCTCCAATTGTCTAAAAGAGATTAATTGTACCGCTTGGGATACTTCTTTTAAAAGAGTTTTCAAAGATTTTACTTCACTTTCTATAGACTTTGGAGAGTGAGAAGAAGAAGACATGGCTAAAACTTTGTGTATATAGGTGTTTTACTTTGAGAAAGTTTAGGAAAGTTAAAGAAGGTAGTTTTCCAGGTAAGGGAGGTGAGTCACAAAGGACTACTTAAGTACCAAGCCTTTTCCTTGCCAAAAACTATCCCCCAATATCTTCACACAAGACTTTCTCTTAGTGAAACACTTAGAACACAAATAAGTTGAGAAATAAATGCAAGAAAACAATGCAAGCTAACTATGCAATCAAAGCTAGTCGGTTTAGCACACAAATTAAACAAAATTAAACATGCAAAACGTAGCTATGAAAGCAAAAGAAAAGCAATTACAAACAAGTAACAATTACTAATCAAGAATGCTATACTATTCGGCCCTAGGTGAGGCTTCTTGGACACTTTGAGCCCTTGAAGACACACTCACCGTCTAAACGTAATTAACAAGGTAATTAACAATAAACCAAGTTGCAAAGGAAATAAGAGAACTCCCTTTGTTGATCCTCTTTTGGTTTGTGCACTTCCTTGTTGTCTTTGCTTGTTGTTCTTCCAAGTGTTTGTAGTGTTTTCTCAAGAATGTTTGTTTCGGCTTTGGCCTTGTCTTCTCCTTAGAATGATGGCCTTTAATCCTCCAATTTCCAGCACCTAGCAAAGGGCTAAACCTTAACCAAATCAAGTTCCCATTCACATAAGCACCAAAGAAGAATTAAATTCCAGCACCCAAATTAGAGGTCAAAGAAGAAAAGCAAGAAACAAATTTAATTGAATAAAAACAGTACCACCAAAAGGATTTATATTGTGACAACTAGAAAGAGAGTCAATTAAGTAAAGCAATCAAATAAAGGTACTCAATTAAAGGTTGGCACACAAAAGAATTCCTAAAGAAAAGCACTAGATTAGATGACCAAATAAAAAAAAACAGCACGACTGGAAAATGTTGTGGGCCAGAAAACGTGTTTGTTCCTCGATTTATGCTGAGCTGTATTTTTAATATTTGGCTCTGAAATTTGTTATGCAAGATATTCAGGATCTTATCTAAAATCTGGTTTTGGAATCACTCAAAACGAATGCACCATTTTTTTTAATAAATTTTGCAAAATTGGTGTTCGGTTAGGCTAGCTGGAGCGCTTCAGATTTGCACTCTGATTTTAAAAGATTTATCATTTTTTTTCTGTTGCTTCTTTTGACCTAATTCTTGTTTTGTCCTTTCTATAACACTTTAAACTTGCATTTTCCAGAGAATCAAAATTTTCCTATGGGTGGAAATATTTTTCTGGGCTAAAACAGCCAAAACAGAGAAGGTGAAAACAGGGGAATCTGAAAATTGGAAACAAAAACAGCAAGATACCAAAGTTTAGACACAATGGAAATTTGTGAAATAGAATTGTGTATGATCTAAACACAATATGAACTCAAACTAAAAATTAAAAACGCACCAAAGGAGCAAAGAACAGCAGATTCAAGCAAAATAAAGAGACCCAAAATCAAGAAACAATTAAGCCAAATAAAAGGACTACTATGAATTGTTGACAATATGGATGAACATGACTTGACAAAACATGTATAGATTCAGAAAATTAAAGACTCAAAGCATAATATGAACCAAAATAATGAAAGCAATAAAGACTCAAAGCCTAAAAGAAAATAGCAACACAAAGGTGTATGGAATCCTATCACAAATTGCACAAGAACTTGTTCAAGATCAAATGAACAAGAGTGCTTCGGTTGGATCTTCCACAAAGCACACCAAGAACAAATTAAAATGTAAAAAACAGCAAGACAAGTAAGGAAAGTAAATGACAATATGAAATAAAGAAGAACTAAAATTGAAAAGACAAGGAGCTACTCATCTTGAAGAACCAAAGCTCATGATACCAAATGATGGCATTTCATGAAGTTCTTCTTGAATCAATGTAGAGTATGGGGCGGAAGCAATGAATGAGAGTGAGCAAGATCCTCCTAAGAGTGGTGTTGATCTTGTAGGTGCATGATAAGTATGGGTATTGAGTGGTTCGGCCAGCTCAAGGGAAAAGATGAAGGAATTGAAGTTTAGAGCCTAGGATTCTAGGGAGAAGCAAAGTTGAGCACAAATGGGCAGCATAACTTTACTCACAATAAACTTGCCAAATACATGAGATAGCCTCCCTATTTATAGGCTATTTGGGACGTAAATCCTAAGCTAAACATAATGAAATGTAAACCAAATGAAATGCAAAGCTAGACCATGTGCCATGACCGGTCACACCTAACCAAGTTCTAGAAGGTTTCTTTCAAATGTGCTTTCTACACTACCCTATCTACTCAGTACCCCTATTGGGCCTTGATGCAACATATACAAGGCTTTCTCTCTTTCATCCGTGGCTTCATCCACATGTGCTTGTACATGCTTAGCCATTGATCATGTGAGAGGACCTAGACGGTCTAGTGCCACACCTAAACGCTCCATGGGTAGACGCTTCCCTTCTTCACGGTCTAGACGCTCTCCTTGGTCTAGACGCTCTTCATGGTGTGGGCTTTGGCTCCCATGTCTAGATGTGTTTGGCCCTCCTCCATCATAATACTTCTTTTACAATCTAAGGTCTATTACTTGATTCAAACACTTGTGATAATACCTTTGAAAAACCATTTCATGTGTTCAAATTGTATTTTGATATGTTTTAATACTTCTTTTACAATCTAAGGTCTATTAATTGATTGAAACACTTGTGATATCTTTGAAAAACAATTTCATGTGTTAAAATTGTGTTTTGATATGTTTATTACTTCTCTCATTTACAATCTGAGGTTTTACAAGCTAGGAAACTATAAGAAAGTGAATGTTTTGTATAATAATAGTTTAAAAGTATCTTAACTATTGAAAACAAGAGTATTACTTACTTAAATAAGTGTTTGCAACCTGTTCTTTTTGCTATTAATTGATTGAAAGCACTTACGATATCTTTGAAAACCAATTTCATGTGTTCAAATTGTGTTTTGATATGTTTAATATTTCTCTTACAATCTTAGTCTATTAACTGATTGAAACACTTGTGAATATCTTTGAAAACCAATTTCATGTGTTAAAATTGTGTTTTCATATGTTTAATACTTCTTTTACAATCTAAGGTCTATTACTTGATTCAAACACTTGTGATAATACCTTTGAAAAACCATTTCATGTGTTCAAATTATATTTTGATATATTTTAATACTTCTTTTACAATCTAAGGTCTATTAATTGATTGAAACACTTGTGATATCTTTGAAAAACAATTTCATGTCTTAAAATTGTGTTTTGATATGTTTATTACTTCTCTCATTTACAATCTGAGGTTTTACAAGCTAGGAAACTATAAGAAAGTGAATGTTCTGTATAATAATAGTTTAAAAGTATCTTAACTATTGAAAACAAGCGTATTACTTAACTAAGTGTTTGCAACCTGTTCTTTTTGCTATTAATTGATTGAAAGCACTTACGATATCTTTGAAAACCAATTTCCCGTGTTCAAATTGTGTTTTGATATGTTTAATATTTCTCTCATTTACAATCTGAGGTTTTACAAGCTAGGAAACTGTAAGAAAGTGAATGTTCTGTATAATCATAGTTTAAAAGTATCTTAACTATTGAAAACAAGCGTATTACTTACTTAACTAAATTTTTGCACCTGTTCTTTTCGCTATTAATTGATTGAAAGCACTTACGATATCTTTGAAAACCAATTTCATGTGTTAAAACTGTGTTAATATATGTTTAATATTTCTCTTACAATCTTAGTCTATTAACTGATTGAAACACTTATGAATATCTTTGAAAAACAATTTCATGTGTTAAAATTTTGTTTTCATATGTTTAATACTTCGTTTACAATCTAAGGTCTATTACTTGATTCAAACACTTGGGATAATACCTTGGAAAAACCATTTCATGTGTTCAAATTGTATTTTGATATGTTTTAATACTTCTTTTACAATCTAAGGTCTATTAATTGATTGAAACACTTGTGATATCTTAACAATTTCATGTGTTAAAATTGTGTTTTGATATGTTTATTACTTCTCTCATTTACAATCTGAGGTTTTATAACCTAGGAAACTATAAGAAAGTGAATGTTTTGTATAATAATAGTTTAAAAGTATCTTAACTATTAAAAACAAGCGTATTACTTAACTAAGTGTTTGCAAACTGTTCTTTTCGCTATTAATTGATTGAAAGCACTTACGATATCTTTGAAAACCAATTTCATGTGTTAAGATTGTGTTTTGATATGTTTAATATTTCTCTTACAATCTTCGTCTATTAACGGATTGAAACACTTATGAATATATTTGAAAAACAATTTCATGTGTTAAAATTGTGTTGTGGATATGTTTATTACTTCTCTCACTTACAATCTGAGCTTTTACAACCTAGAAAACTATAAGAAAGTGAATGTTCTGTATAATAATACTTTAAAAGTATCTTAACTATTGAAAACAAGCGTATTACTTAACTAAGTGTTTGCAACCTGTTCTTTTCGCTATTAATTGATTGAAAGCACTTACGATATCTTTGAAAACCAATTTCATGTGTTCAAATTGTGTTTTGATATGTTTAATATTTCTCCTACAATCTTAGTCTATTAACTAATTGAAACACTTATGAATATCTTTGAAAAACAATTTCCTGTGTTAAAATTGTGTTTTGATATGTTTATTACTTCTCTCATTTACAATCTGAGCTTTTACAACCAAGGAAACTATAAGAAAGTGAATGTTCTGCATAATAATAGTTTAAAAGTATCTTAACTATTGAAAACAAGCGTATTACATAACTAAGTGTTTGCAACCTGTTCTTTTCGCTATTAATTGATTGAAAGAACTTACGATATCTTTGAAAACCAATTTCATGTGTTAAAATTGTGTTTTGATATGTTTAATATTTCTCTTACAATCTTAGTCTATTAACTGATTGAAACAATAATGAATATCTTTGAAAACCAATTTCATGTGTTAAAATTGTGTTTTGATATGTTTAATATTTCTCTTACAATCTTAGTCTATTAAGTGATTGAAACACTTATGAATATCTTTGAAATACAATTTCATGTGTTAAAATTGTGTTTTCATATGTTTAATACTTCTTATACAATCTAAGGTCTATTACTTGATTCAAACACTTGTGATAATACCTTTGAAAAACCATTTCATGTGTTCAAATTGTATTTTGATATGTTTTAATACTTCTTTTACAATCTAAGGTCTATTAATTGATTGAAACACATGTGATATCTTTGAAAAACAATTTCATGTGTTAAAATTGTGTTTTTGATCTGTTTATTACTTCTTTCATTTACAATCTGAGGTTTTACAACCTAGGAAACTATAAGAAAGTGAATGTTCTGTATAATAATAGTTTAAACGTATCTTAACTATTGAAAACAAGCGTATTACTTAACTAAGTGTTTGCAACCTGTTCTTTTCGCTATTAATTGATTGAAAGCACTTACGATATCTTTGAAAACCAATTTCATGTGTTAAAATTGTGTATTGATATGTTTAATATTTCTCTAACAATCTTAGTCTATTAACTGATTGAAACACTAATGAATATCTTTGAAAACCAATTTCATGTGCTAAAATTGTGTTTTGATATGTTTAATATTTCTCTTACAATCGTAGTCTATTAAGTGATTGAAACACTTATGAATATTTTTGAAAAACAATTTCATGTGTTAAAATTGTGTTTTCATATGTTTAATACTTCTTTTACAATCTAAGGTCTATTACTTGATTCAAACACTTGTGATAATACCTTTGAAAAACAATTTCATGTGTTAAAATTGTGTTTTGGATCTGTTTATTACTTCTCTCATTTACAACCTAGGAAACTATAAGAAAGTGAATGTTCTGTATAATAATAGTTTAAAAGTATCTTAACTATTGAAAACAAGCGTATTACTTAACTAAGTGTTGGCAACCTGTTCTTTTCGTTATTAATTGATTGAAAGCACTTACGATATCTTTGAAAGCCAATATCATGTGTTAAAATTGTGTTTTGATATGTTTAATATTTCTCTTACAATCTTAGACTATTAACTGATTGAAACACTTATGAATATCTTTGAAAAACAATTTCATGTGTTAAAATTGTGTTTTCATATGTTTAATACTTCTTTTACAATCTAAGGTCTATTACTTGATTCAAACACTTGTGATAATACCTTTGAAAAACAATTTCATTTGTTCAAATTGTATTTTGATATGTTTTAATACTTCTTTTACAATCTAAGGTCTATTAATTGATTGAAACACTTGTGATATCTTTGAAAAACAATTTCATGTGTTAAAATTGTGTTTTGATATGTTTAATACTTCTCTCATTTACAATCTGAGGTTTTACAACCTAGGAAACTATAAGAAAGTGAATGTTCTGTATAATAATAGTTTAAAAGTATCTTAACTATTGAAAACAAGTGTATTACTTAACTAAGTGTTTGCAACCTGTTCTTTTAGCTATTAATTGATTGAAAGCACTTACGATATCTTGGAAAACCAATTTCATGTGTTAAAATTGTGTTTTGATATGTTTAATATTTCTCTTACAATCTTAGTCTATTAACTGATTGAAACACTTATGAATATCTTTGAAAAACAATTTTGTACCGTCCCGTATCAGGGCGTTGACTAAGTCAAAGTCAACGACTAGAAAGTCAAAGTCAACTTAAGGTGTCGCCCAGGTGTAGAGACGCCAGGAGGAAGCGTCGCCAAGATAGGACCAGGCGTCGCCAAGGCAAGGCGTCGCCTGGGTGAAGGCGTCGCCTAGCCAGGGCGTGGCCAGATCAAACAGTGTAAAGGTAAGGCAATCACAGTATGGTTCCCCGATACCCATGGGTAGGAAATACCATGGAGGGAGCGACGCCGTGGGAAGCCTCAGGACCCGATATCTCGGGAAAGTGATAAAGAGAAGGAAAAGGTGGCTTCAAGGCCATAGTGATAGTACCAGTGAAGGGAAGCCTAACTCGTGAAGTACCCCTGCCGCCCCAGAGACGCCTTCGGGACAGATACGACCCAAGAGGAAGGTCACGCCCAGGATAACCGGGTGCAGGGTGCGAGAGGAAGGCAGATACGCTCTCAGAGTAAGTGGCTAGATACTTGGGGGCATGAGTTGGCACCCAAAAAGCCACCCCTAGCGCAGTAGCACTCCCAGGCAGGAGGACCCACACGTAGAAACGTCCCCAGATGGGCAGAAACGCCCCCAGATGGGGTCATGGCGTCGTGAGGCCCTCCACGTGTATGACAGCAATGCCGGAATAGAAACACCCTCTAGTCAAGTGCCAGGTAATTAAAGATATTCAATACAGTTTCCCTTTCGAGCATTCAGGTACTATTAGGGCTCCCGAGCGTTTCAACGTCTTAAATGCGCTACGTTTCGTAATTAAGCGCTTTAATGAGTGCGTTACGTTTGAGATTAAAAGCGCTTTAAGGCGCTTTAAATGCTGAGGCAGTTTAAATAGCGCTGAGAATGTCGGAAAAAGGGTTGGGACCTTTGGCAAACTTACGAGAAACTCTTTGGTTGCTTGCCCGTGCTTTAAGGTTACGAACAAGTGACTGGAGAATATTTTTGCCTAAAGGAGACAATACACAGACACAGATACACAGTTCTTTTACCACCTTCAGAGTGCCACACGCGGTGCTCAGATACGTGGGTGGACAGTTTTTTTGGTGTTTCTTGCTGGCTGACTTGAGCGTCAGAGTGCAAACGGCCGCTAGGGCGCCTCTTTGTCCTCTTTTTTGCAGGAATTCACATGCAATCAGTGGGAAGGAGTCCTTAGCTGACGGTTGAGGTCGCGCACGAAGACGTCCCGGTCAACCGGACGAAACATTTGGCGCCCACCGTGGGGCTCGATATAAAACATCAGTCCCATCACAAGTTCGACGAGAAGTTACCAAGCTACAGTCACGTTGAAGGAGGTTGGAGTGACAATGGCCCCCACCAGACGAAGAGCAACGTGCGCAGCCCCAGCAGACCTATCCATGCAGCAGGTCCTGGAAATAATGAGGGGGCTGCAGCAGGACATGGCGGATTCGAAGATGGAGCAGGAGCGCATGCAGGCAGATCTTGACGCCTCGCATGAGCGCAACGAAGAGCTCCACCGTGTGAATGAGGAGTTGCGCCAGGGCCTGAGAAACGATCGGAGGCGGCCTGGGCAGGACGAGACGGAGAACCATTCCCCGCCAAGGGAGTTTTCCACTCCTTTCTCGCAGGAGATCCTAGATGCAGCGATCCCGAACACGTTCGCGGGACCCAAGGTAATCTTCACTGGGATGGAGGACCCAGAGACGCACCTCGCTGCATTTCACACGCAGATGGTCCTGATAGGCGGTTCTGATGCTGCCAAGTGCAAGCTCTTCATGAGCACCCTGACAGGGATGGCTATGGACTGGTTCATTAGCCTCCCCGAGGGCCATATCACATCTTTCCGCCAGTTGTCGCGTTTATTCAGAGAACAGTATTTGGCCAACAAGGCCCCGCCGCCGGTCTCTTACGACCTGTTTGACGTGAAGCAGTATCAGGGGGAGACCCTGAAGGAGTATATCAATCGCTTCGGGGCCCAGGTCGTGAAGGTTGGTACAACAGAGGAGCCTATGATCGTGTACGCATTTGTGAAAGGCGTATGCCCCGGCCCCTTTGGAGAATCTATTATCCGCAATCGCCCTAGAACTTTCGCTGAATTACGACGTAGGTCGGTAGAGCATATTGCTTCGGAAGGGGAGGTATGTGTGAAGCGCACCAGCGCCGTGCCCTCGCGCCCGAGGGGACCAACGCGAGTTCAACCCGTCAGAGTCAATGAGACAACGACGGGGAGAAAGAAGCCAGAGGCTAGACGCCCCTACGAGGCCAGAAAGCCCCAGCCTCGGGGACCCGCCGGAGGCGAACGCCCCGCCAGAGAAAGAGCAAGACCGGCGAGGTACAACTTCGTAGTTGAGTTGAAGGATTTGATCGCCGTACCCAACATAGCCGAGAGGCTGAGGCGACCGACGAAGACCGACAAGGTGTTAGGGTCCCGCAAAGACTCTTGGTGCGAATTTCACGAGGCTTTCGGGCACCAAATTGATAATTGCCTGTCGTTGGGCTACCAGCTAGATGAGCTGGTGAGGACTGGGTTTTTGAAAGATTATGTTGCAGAGTCCACCACGACCGCCACCCTGCCGCCGCCGGCAGATGAGCCAGCACACGAGATGCCTGTGCTTGGCGAGGTCCACACCATTGCTGGAGGTTTCTCCGGCGGAGGACCCACCGCCTCCCAGCGGAAGAAATACGCGAGGGGGGTGAATTCAATCGAAGAGAGGCTCTCGGGGGAGCCCTGGGAGTCAGATATTGTGTTCACAAGAAGAGACCTCCGAGATGTGGTGCCCCATGACAACGATCCCGTTGTCATCTCGGTCGTCACGGCTGGAAGGAAGGTCCACAGAGTGCTTGTTGATCAAGGAAGCTCGGCAGACGTCATGTTTTTGTCGACCTTTAATAAGTTACGGTTGTCCCCCGATCTGCTGAGTCCCTATACGGGATGTTTGTATGGGTTTGGGGATAACCAGATAGAGGTCCGGGGGTACCTGGAGTTGAGGACTACGTTCACAGACGGAGAGGCTTCCCGAACAGAGAGCATTCGGTACCTCGTCGTGAACGCCAATTCTGCCTACAATATTTTGCTGGGCAGACCGGCGTTAAACCGTCTGAGTGCAATATCCTCCACCCGTCACATGAAGATGAAGCTACCGGACCTCAGTGGCCGAGTGATAGTCATCAGATCAGACCAGGAGGAGGAGAGGAAATGCTACGAAAACAGCCTGAAGACGAAGAGAGGCGTTTTCATGGTGTACGAACGTCCGCCGAGCGCGGACGCAACGATGATTGAGGTGACGCCCGCTGGGCTGACGCTTGAAGAGGCCATAGCAGAAAGGGCGATGCCCGAAGCAGATGTGCCAATGGAGGAGGCACCCGTGGAAGAGGCGGTGCCCCCCGAAGAAGCGGCGCCCGTAGAAGAAGCGGCGCCCGCCGAAGATGATAATAGGGAGCAACCTGCAGCTAACACCCTAGAAAGGGATATTGGCGGCAAAGCTTTCAAGTTAGGAAGCTCGCTAAGTCCAGAAGAACAGGAAGGGGTGGCAGAAGTGATTTCGCGCCACCTGGATGCCTTCGCATGGTCCGCCTCGGATATGCCGGGCATCGACCCCGATTTCCTGTGTCACCACCTCAGCATGGACGCCACGGTCCGCCCCGTGCGTCAGAGAAGGAGGAAGTTCAATGAGGAGCGACAACAGGTGGTGAAAGACGAAACGCAGAAGCTGCTGAGTGCTGGCCACATTAGGGAGATTCAGTACCCTGAGTGGCTCGCCAACGTCGTCTTGGTGAAAAAGGCGAACGGAAAGTGGAGAATGTGCGTTGACTTCACGGACCTGAACAAGGCGTGCCCAAAGGATTCCTATCTGTTGCCCAGCATCGACGCCCTAGTGGACAGCGCGTCTGGCAGCAAAGTGTTAAGCTTCCTGGACGCCTTCTCAGGGTATAACCAAATCAAGATGCACCCCAGAGACGAGAGCAAGACTGCGTTCATGACTGAAACATGCAGTTATTGCTATAAGGTGATGCCCTTCGGGCTCAAAAACGCGGGCGCCACGTACCAGAGGTTAATGGACAAGGTCCTGGCGCCAATGCTTGGGAGGAACGTATACGCCTATGTAGACGACATGGTGGTGGCGTCGCAAAACAGGGTACAGCACATGGCAGACTTGGAGGAGTTGAACCCTGAGTTGGAGGGTACAACACAATATCCAAATACCGCCTCAAGTTGGACCCCGAGAAGTGTTCGGGGTAGAGGCCGGTAAATTCTTGGGTTTCCTGCTCACCGAGAGGGGGATAGAGGCGAACCCCGACAAATGTGCGGCTATTATCGCCATGCGGAGTCCGACATCGGTAAAGGAGGTTCAACAGTTGACAGGGCGGATGGCGGCGCTCTCGAGGTTTGTTTCCGCCGGAGGAGAAAAGGGGCACCCGTACTTCCAGTGCCTCAAGAGAAACAGTCGCTTTGCATGGACTGAGGAATGCGAAGCGGCTTTCGTTAAGCTGAAGGATTACCTGGCGACGCCTCCAGTTCTCTGCAAACCGGTAACGGGCGTGCCCCTCCGGTTGTATTTTACTGTAACAGATAGGGCCATCAGTTCTGTGTTGGTCCAAGAGCAGGACCAGAGTCAGAAGCCCATCTACTTTGTAAGCAAGGCCTTACAGGGAGCTGAGACAAGGTACCAAGCACTGGAGAAGGTGGCGCTGGCGGTAGTGTTCTCGGCTAGGAGGCTCCGTCATTACTTCCACAGTTTTACGGTGGTGGTAATGACCAACCTCCCTATACAGAAGGTGCTGCAGAAGCCCGATGTGGCAGGAAGAATGGTACGCTGGGCAGTGGAATTGTCAGAATTCGACATACAGTATGAGCCTAGAGGATCCATCAAAGGGCAGGTGTATGTGGATTTTGTAGCAGAACTTTCGCCCGGAGGTGAGCAAGAGGTGGAAGCGAGTTCACAGTGGCTGCTTTCGGTTGATGGCTCCTCAAACCAACAAGGGAGTGGTGCGGGAATAGTGCTGGAAGGACCCGACGGCATACTGATCGAGCAGGCCTTGCGTTTTGCCTTCAAGGCAAGTAACAACCAAGCAGAATATGAAGCCTTGATTGCAGGAATGCTCTTGGCCAAGGAGATGGGCGCACAGAATCTCCTAGTGAAGAGCGACTCCCAGTTGATTACGGGGCAGGTGTCGGGTGAGTTCCAGGCGAAGGACCCCCAGATGGCGGCGTATCTAAAATACGTCCAGTTGTTGAGAGGGGCGTTCAAAGCTCTTGAGTTGATACACGTCCCGAGAGAGCAGAATGCCAGAGTTGACCTGCTCGCAAAGCTGGCCAGCTCAGGCAAGGGGGGTAGACAGAGGACAGTGATCCAGGAGACCCTCAAAGCTCTGCGTCGATTCGTGGAAGACAACAGGGTGGATGTCCTCCAGATTTATGCATCAAGGGGAAGGCCGAGGAGTCATTCCTCATTAACCCAAGATACGCAGAGGGCGCCCCGCATCAGTATATACGCGGGTGCGTCTGAGGAAGAGCAGATGCAGGTTTGTGTCCTGTCCACGGGAGACACCTGGATGACGCCCTATAAACGATACCTGGCGGATGGGGCCCTTCCAGTGGACCCTGAAGAAGGTAAGAAAATCAAAAGGAACGCCGCAAGATATACCTTGGTGGATGGGGTGCTGTTCAGACACGGTTTCGCTCACCCTATCCTAACATGCGTCAGTGGCGATGAGTGCACCAGGATAATGGCGGAGCTACACGAAGGCATCTGCGAAAGCCATGTAGGAGGAAGGTCCTTAGCCTCCAAGGTAATACGCGCAGGTTTCTTATGGCCAACAGTGAAAGAGGATTGCGCACGGCACGCCCAGCGGTGTAAGCAATGCCAAAAGCACGCCGACTGGCACAAGGCGCTGCCAGAAGAGTTGCGGTCCATATACAGCCCGTGGCCTTTCCACACATGGGGAATTGACATCCTGGGCCCTTTCCCACTAGCAATCAGGCAGATGAAGTATCTGATCGTCGCCATCGAATACTTCACTAAGTGGATAGAGGCAGAACCCGTGGCACAAATCACTGCGCATAAGGTACAGCATTTTGTGTGGAGAAACATCGTATGTCGCTTTGGCGTACCCAGGCGCCTGATATCTGACAACGGGACCCAGTTCGCCAGTCAGCAGTTGAGAAATCTGTGAGCTGAAGTGGGAATCAAGCAAGTGTTCGCGTCGGTCGAACACCCCCAGACCAATGGACAAGTAGAGTCAGCAAACAGAGTTCTGCTGAGGGGGTTAAAAAGAAGGTTAGAGAAGGCCAAAGGGGCGTGGGCGGAAGAGGTGCCAAGGATTGTGTGGGCATACCACACCATGCCCCAATCCTCTACTATGGAGACGCCGTTCAGTTTGGTGTACGGGTCGGACGCGATGATTCCAGTAGAAATACACGAAAGCTCACCGCGTTTTCAAAACTTTGTGGTGGAGGAGTCTAACGAGGAGAGACGGGTAAACCTGGATCTGCTAGAAGAGGCCAGGGAAGAAGCTAGAATAAGAGCTGAAGCGATGAAGAGAAGAGTGGAGCGGCAATATAGCTCTAAAGTAAAGCCACGACAGTTTCAGGTGGGCGACCTGGTGATGAGGAAAGCTCACCCTTACGAGTTGGAGAATAAGCTGTCTCCCAAGTGGACCGGGCCCTTCAGAGTTACTGAGGCTAAGAGCAACGGTTCGTACAACCTGGAGACTTTAGATGGAGGCCCTATCCCGCGCAGTTGGAATGCGGCCAACTTAAAATTTTATTTCAGTTGACCTATGTAAGCAGCATGTAACAATTTAGTTGAAGGGGATGCTCTTTTTCCCTTTCGAGGGTTTTTTAATGAGGTCACCCTAATAAATGGAAAAACCAGTTGAGAAAAAGAAGTGCCTTGGTTTTCAGCCTTTATCTTTCCTTGTTAGAAGTAATGTGATGCGCCGCCTAGGCCATGGTGTCGCCAAGGAAGAAGGCGTCACCTAGGTCTTGGCGTCGCCCAGAAAGAAGGCGTCGCCCAAGTAAAAGCATGCATCGTTGGCAGAACGAGACGAAAGGAAGTCGCGCGGTATATGAAGCATATGCAAAGTAAAGTGGCGTTGCAAAAGAGTTATGATATTGAAAAGTTGTTGTTACAAGCAATGATCAGTACAAAATGCAAAAACACAAACAAGCCACTTCTCAGCGCTCATCAGAGTCATCACTGGAGGAAGGCGAAGCCCCTTTCCCAGCCCGCAGCGCTCGAGTAAGTCGCGTCCTCTTTTCTTGGCCTATTTTCGAACCTGCACAAAAGGAACATATGTATTAGCGACACCGTGAAGGAAGACAGGCACAGTTAGAAAGTAACAAAGGCCGAAGTTGCCCAAGGCGGTGGTTCTCACATATGTACTTCTCAAGAGTCTTAGCGTTGAACTCCAAGCTGATCACCGTAGCAGAGTCAAAGCCTCCCGCCTCAGCAAGAATCCGGCAAGCTATTTGATCACTTGGAGCCAGATTCTTGAGGGGTTTGGCTTTGAGGGCCTTTTCCTCTCTCACCCAGTATAGTGGAAACCCATCGAGGGCGTCGGGAACAAGATCAGTACAGCAGATCTTGAAGAACCGGCCTTTCCACCCCGTGAACGAGCTTTGGAAGGGTGTGAAGAGAACTCTTCCGGGTACATTGCTGAGAGTTACCCAGAGGTTGTGTCTCTGTCTCTTCACCTCAAAAAAGTGAAGAAAGAGGTCAACCGAGGGTGCACAACCCAGAAACCCAAAGAGGACATCGAAGGCCTTGACAAAGGCCCAGCTGTTGGGGTATAACTGGGCTGGAGCCACGTTGATCTCCGTCAGCAGTTCCTTCTCGAACCAGGAGAAGGGTAAGCGCACCCCGATGGTCTTGAACACCACCTGGTAAAAGTAAAAGAAAGGGACCCCGTTGTTGGCTCGTTCGTCTCCACACACTGGCTCCCCCAAAGTGCAAGGGAGCACAACGATGTCGTCATCGTGCCTCCTCGCGAAGGCCCGGTGGTCGTAAGAACACAACTCCCCTTTGTGTTCCCGTACGACCCTGGTGGAGAGCAAGCACGAACACTCATCAAGAAGTTCGCTCGAGGCCCAAGGGTACAAGTCTTTGGGACGAACCCTGGGGGAAGCATCGTGAGAAGACATTCTTTAGCACGATCAGAATGGCTAGAAGTGCAAAGGTTGAGCGAGGGGAACGAAGGTTAGAACAGCCCTTCGACAGAGAAGAAAGGGTGCAAGAAGAAAGAACGCAAGTAGGTTATGAAGAGTGAGAAAACGATGAAGATAGTTCCAGAGCTTGAAGAGTTAAATAAAACGGTTAGAGCGCCAAACGACGTAAATGGATGCACCGCACGATTGATACACGTGGCAGAAGATGAAAGGATGGCGCTGGCGCCACTGGTTTAAATCAGAAAATGTCCCGTCAACAGAATATCCAATGGTACGATCCGCCGTCGAAAATAAGCCAGGGGCACAGCAGGAGTCAGAAAATGAAATGACTAGATACCCCACCAACCATGTAAGCAGCGCCACGTGGATCAAGTCGAATGACAGAAGGTCCCATCAGCTATACAAGGAGCGCCGCATGGATGGCACAAGCAAAGCCTTGGGCTCTTCGTTGTTATCAGGCGTTGACCAAGGCAAGAATTAAGGTCGATGACGAAGTAAAGGTAACGCCCGAGGCGTTGCCAGGAAGGACGTAAAGGGCGACGACAGACGAGAAGTCGCGGGCGTCGCCAACCCAAATACCGACTGGCGTTACCTCCCCGATACCCCCAGGTAGGAAAGACTGAGGAGGGAGAAGAAATCAGAGAAAGGCAAAGTTAGTTGCAGGCGTCGCCTCCCCGATACCCACAGGTAGGAAAGACTGTGGAGGGAGACAAGACCGTCAAACGCCAGCGAGTCACTGGCAGGGTGTTCCCCGATACCTATGGGCAGGAAAGACCATGGAGGGAACAAAAACCCCACAGCACTCAGCGTTTTAGACACCCGGGGACGATACGGTGCTGCTTTAGCAGGCCTCTCCTTAGGCGTGGGCGCCGAGCGTTAAAAGATCAAAGAAAGAGCCTTTCGGTATCAAAGACGTCCCGTGGACGATACGGCGCCACTTAGTGAGCCTCTCCATGGGCGTAAGGGTTGGCGGGCGACCTTACCCAATCATACCAAACCGCCCAACGATGAGAAACGGGCAGAACACGAATAAAATAATTGAAGCGTATGAAGGGAAAGATGAGAACGAGATCGCATAGGCTGAATCGTATGTGAAAAAGAAATGAAGACAACCATGCGAATGTCCTAAGTCAGTAACAAGAGTGCGGATAGTTCAAAGAATTACAAGTTTTGGCAGATAAAATCAAAAGGCGAAGGTAAAGAATGAAGAGTTAAGCTTGAAGAGGAAGGTGGCGGATGAGGGGCAACAGTTCAGTCGTTCAAATCCATGGGCACGACCTTCCCGTCGACTACGTGGTGTGTGGGGTCGCAGTTCGAAAGGTTGACGCCAGGATTCTCGCAGGACGCTTGGGACAGGGCCTCTTGGAACCCCTCCTCGAAGGTGCCCGCCATCTCCTGGATAAGGGACTTTTTCTCCTTCTCCAGTTCCTCAATGGCGGCGTCTCCAGAGGCCACCTGCTTCTCCAGAGCCTCTTTCTCCACGCGAAGCCGGCTAACCTCGACCTGCAGTTTGTCGTAGTCAACTCGGAGAAGGTCCATAGCTTTGGCCTGCGTGGCCATTTCCTCCTCCATCCGCTCCACCTTGGCAGCCTGTTCACAGCAACGGTCCTTCAGGTCTTTGTGAGTTTCTGCATCCGCTTTGACCACTTCCTGAAGACCCGCCACCTGTACTTGGAGAGCAACTTCACGAGCGTAGAAGTCAGCCTGGAGCTCCAAGGCCTCTGCCAGTTTCCTCTCAGTTTCTGCCCTGGACTCTTGTGCTTGCTTCAGGGAGGAACAATAAGCCTCGTTCTGGCGTCCCAGGATCCTCATCTCTTCCTCCAGGGTAGTTGCCTTTGTCTCCAAGGCCTGGAGAGTTTGAGCTTGCATGACAGCGTTTCTGGCCTGGGAGCGCCATTCAAGAGCCACCTCCAAGAAGGCCCCCAAATAGAAAGGCATACCTTCCCTCCTGTCGGTACCTTCTGGCATAGTCCCGCCACTGAAACCCCTCATCAGATGCATGATTGGAGGGGGAATGGAATGAAGTCGGGGGCGGCAGCATTGGGAGCCGGGGAAGCAGTGGTTTCTGGCGGCGGCAGAGGCGGCGCAGATTCAGCACCTTCGCCCCTTTCCTCTTGGAGAATCATAGGAGGGAGTGAGGTTGCGCTTGGAGGGTTGTCCATAAAGGGGTTCCCTCCCTGTGGCGACGTCTCTACCAGAAGAGGAACCCGCGCGGATTTTCTCCTTCTGAAGGGCGCCACACCCTCCGATTCCTCATCGTCTGACAGAATCTCCAAAACCCTTTTTCCTTTGTCAAGGGGGGGTGGAGCCGGTGACGAGGCCGCAGCTAGGGGAACAGCGGCGATAGGCGAAGGAGAGTTGGGGGTTGGAAGCAAGTCGGAGCCAAGTGGAGACGTCGGAGATGGGCTAGAAGCAGCTTCAACAGTGACTGGAGGCGGCGGTGTCGGAGCCGGTGGGAGAATCGGATTGGCAACAGGGCTGGAGGAGACGCCTGCCTTGGCGGCACGAGCCTCCTTCAGTGCTTTCGCCAACATTATTCTTTTGGAAGCGCCCATCACCGATCCTACATCAAGACAGGCCAAACAACAAGGATTAGTACTAGAGCAGTTATGTGGATTCACAATACAGGAAGAGATGCGAAATGCAAGTAACATTGTACAGTGAAAAATGGTAATGCAGATAACCATAACAACTAATGCATCATAAATCGCCAAGAGCAGATACCGAAGTATGTAGAAAGCCCATGGGCATTGAATTCGTTCGCGATGAGCTTGGCGATATCGAAGACTATCCCCAGTCCCGCCAAGGCTTTGCATATATCCCGGTGAGGCGGGGCAAGTTCGTCCAGAGCCAAGGGCTTCATAGTTATGGGTTTGTCTGTCCAGTACAGGGGAAAGCCCTCTAGAATGGTAGGATCGCGCTTGGTCGCGCGTACCTTGAAAAATTTCCCCTTCCAGCCTTTGAACGAATTCTGGAAGAGCGTAAGGATGATGCGCCCGGCGATCCCAGAAAAGCTCATCCAGAGGCTTTTCCCTTGCTTCTTTACCTCGAAGAAGTGGAGAAAAACGTCCACAGAGGAGGGAACACCTAGATAGCCGCAGAGAATTTGGAACCCCCTCACGAAAGCCCAACTGTTGGGATGGAGTTGGGCGGGAGCAGTGTTTATCTCTGTCAGTAGCTCTTTTTCGAAGGGGGTGAGGGGTAGACGCAGGCCCACCCTTTTGAGCACCATCTGATAGAGGAAGAAGAAAGCGCATCCCCCAGTATCCCGTGAGTCCGCGCAAACGGGCATCCCAGGTCGCACTCGGCTTACCAGGACTTGGGAGTCATGACTTTTGTGGAAAGCATTGAAGTTATAGAGAGCAGGGTCCCCCCTGTGGGCCTCCACGTCCTCAACGGAGTTCAGGAGGGAACATTCGTCCAGAAGTTCGTCGGGGGCCCAGTCATATTCGCCCTTATAATGAGACTTGGGGAGCGGGGGAGGCGCGGTGGTCTTGGTTTTTGCCATCAACGCCAATGCTGAAGATCAAAAGAGAAAGAAAGGGTTCAGAGAAAAGGGGTTTGGAGAGAAGAAAAGGGGAAAATGGAAGAACCGTAGGAGCGCCCTACCCGCAAGAGAACGAAGGGAAGCGAAAGGAACAACGAAGCATACAAACAATATCCAGAGAAATACGAGAATAACAACAGTCCCAGGCAGTTTCCTATAATGCGACAACAGTGAAGAGTTGAGAGTGCTCGAAACCATACCTTTGCTGTTGAAGTGGAGGCGGTAGGAGAGCGCAGGAAGGGGAGAATCGCAATTGCAGAGAGAAGAGGTTTTGGAGGCGATGAACAGGGCAAAGTAGCAGAGTGAATGAATGTAACAGTAGGGTGAGCGCGGGGCTTGGAGTAACTTAAACGTTACATTTCGCGACTCAAGAAGCGCTAACTAAGGGCCTTAGGATCGGGCCACGCGTCAGAGGGTTGATTGCCCAGGGGAAGCGCAAGGGTCTCTAAAGGAGGGCCACGCGATGGGCCACGTGGCGCGCGATCAAGGGTAGCCCAAAAGGTGTAATCATCGCCATTTCAGGGAATGTCCAATCGCTCATTAAGAATACCCCTGTGGTTCAGAAAATGTCGCGTCAGTAAATTCGAAAATTTGCTGAGTCAGCAGAGAATGACACGTCAGCAGGAAGGCACGCGGATGGTGGAGGCAAGGCTTTAGTCTTTGCGCTCAAGACAAGTCTTCGGCTTAAGACTGGGGGGCTTGTGTACCGTCCCGTATCAGGGCGTTGACTAAGTCAAAGTCAACGACTAGAAAGTCAAAGTCAACTTAAGGTGTCGCCCAGGTGTAGAGACGCCAAGAGGAAGCGTCGCCAAGATAGGACCAGGCGTCGCCAAGGCAAGGCGTCGCCTGGGTGAAGGCGTCGCCTAGCCAGGGCGTGGCCAGATCAAACAGTGTAAAGGTAAGGCAATCACAGTATGGTTCCCCGATACCCATGGGTAGGAAATACCATGGAGGGAGCGACGCCGTGGGAAGCCTCAGGACCCGATATCTCGGGAAAGTGATAAAGAGAAGGAAAAGGTGGCTTCAAGGCCATAGTGATAGTACCAGTGAAGGGCAGCCTGACTCGTGAAGTACCCCTGCCGCCCCAGAGACGCCTTCGGGACAGATACGACCCAAGAGGAAGGTCACGCCCAGGATAACCGGGTGCAGGGTGCGAGAGGAAGGCAGATACGCTCTCAGAGTAAGTGGCTAGATACTTGGGGGCATGAGTTGGCACCCAAAAAGCCACCCCTAGCGCAGTAGCACTCCCAGGCAGGAGGACCCACACGTAGAAACGTCCCCAGATGGGCAGAAACGCCCCCAGATGGGGTCATGGCGTCGTGAGGCCCTCCACGTGTATGACAGCAATGCCGGAATAGAAACACCCTCTAGTCAAGTGCCAGGTAATTAAAGATATTCAATACAGTTTCCCTTTCGAGCATTCAGGTACTATTAGGGCTCCCGAGCGTTTCAACGTCTTAAATGCGCTACGTTTCGTAATTAAGCGCTTTAATGAGTGCGTTACGTTTGAGATTAAAAGCGCTTTAAGGCGCTTTAAATGCTGAGGCAGTTTAAATAGCGCTGAGAATGTCGGAAAAAGGGTTGGGACCTTTGGCAAACTTACGAGAAACTCTTTGGTTGCTTGCCCGTGCTTTAAGGTTACGAACAAGTGACTGGAGAATATTTTTGCCTAAAGGAGACAATACACAGACACAGATACACAGTTCTTTTACCACCTTCAGAGTGCCACACGCGGTGCTCAGATACGTGGGTGGACAGTTTTTTTGGTGTTTCTTGCTGGCTGACTTGAGCGTCAGAGTGCAAACGGCCGCTAGGGCGCCTCTTTGTCCTCTTTTTTGCAGGAATTCACAGGCAATCAGTGGGAAGGAGTCCTTAGCTGACGGTTGAGGTCGCGCACAAAGACTTCCCGGTCAACCGGACGGAACAAATTTCATGTGTTAAAATTGTGTTTTCATATGTTTAATACTTCGTTTACAATCTAAGGTCTATTACTTGATTCAAACACTTGTGATAATACCTTTGAAAAACCATTTCATGTGTTCATATTGTATTTTGATATGTTTTAATACTTCTTTTACAATCTAAGGTCTATTAATTGATTGAAACACTTGTGATATCTTTGAAAAACAATTTCATGTGTTAAAATTGTGTTGTGGATATGTTTATTACTTCTCTCATTTACAATCTGAGCTTTTACAACCTAGGAAACTATAAGAAAGTGAATGTTCTGTATAATAATAGTTTAAAAGTATCTTAACTATTGAAAACAAGCGTATTACTTAACTAAGTGTTTGCAACTTGTTCTTTTCGCTATTAAGTGATTGAAAGCACTTACAATATCTTTGAAAACCAATTTCATGTGTTAAAATTGTGTATTGATATGTTTAATATTTCTCTTACAATCTTAGTTTATTAACTGATTGAAACACTTATGAATATCTTTGAAAAACACTTTCATGTGTTAAAATTGTGTTTTCATATGTTTAATACTTCTTTTACAATCTAAGGTCTATTACTTGATTCAAACACTTGTGATAATACCTTTGAAAAACCATTTCATGTGTTCAAATTGTATTTTGATATGTTTTAATACTTCTTTTACAATCTAAGGTCTATTAATTGATTGAAACACTTGTGATATCTTTGAAAAACAATTTCATGTGTTAAAATTGTGTTTTTGATCTGTTTATTACTTCTCTCATTTACAATCTGAGCTTTTACAACCTAGGAAACTATAAGAAAGTGAATGTTCTGTATAATAATAGTTTAAAAGTATCTTAACTATTGAAACAAGCGTATTCTTAACTAAGTGTTTGCAACCTGTTCTTTTCGCTATTAATTGATTGAAAGCACTTACGATATCTTTGAAAACCAATTTCATGTGTTAAAATTGTGTTTTGATATGTTTAATATTTCTCTTACAATCTTAGTCTATTAACTGATTAAAACACTAATGAATATCTTTGAAAACCAATTTCATGTCTTAAAATTGTGTTTTGATATGTTTAATACTTCTCTTACAATCTTAGTCTATTAAGTGATTGAAACACTTATGAATATCTTTGAAAAACAATTTCATGTGTTAAAATTGTGTTTTCATATGTTTAATACTTCTTTTACAATCTAAGGTCTATTACTTGATTCAAACACTTGTGATATCTTTGAAAAACAATTTCATGTGTTAAAATTGTGTTTTTGATATGTTTATTACTTCTCTCATTTACAATCTGAGCTTTTACAACCTAGGAAACTATAAGAAAGTGAATGTTCTCTATAATAATAGTTTAAAAGTATCTTAACTATTGAAAACAAGCGTATTACTTACTTAACTAAATTTTTGCAACCTGTTCTTTTCGCTATTAATTGATTGAAAGCACTTACGATATCTTTGAAAACCAATTTCATGTGTTAAAATTGTGTTTTGATATGTTTAATATTTCTCGTACAATCTTAGTCTATTAACTGATTGAAACACTTATGAATATCTTTGAAAAACAATTTCATGTGTTAAAATTGTGTTTTCATATGTTTAATACTTCTTTTACAATCTAAGGTCTATTACTTGATTCAAACACTTGTGATAATACCTTAGAAAAACCATTTCATGTGTTCAAATTGTATTTTGATATGTTTTAATACTTCTTTTACAATCTAATGTCTATTAATTGATTGAAACACTTGTGATATCTTTGAAAAACACTTTCATGTCTTAAAATTGTGTTTAGATATGTTTATTACTTCTCTCATTTACAATCTGAGGTTTTACAACCTAGGAAACTATAAGAAAGTAAATGTTCTGTATAATAATAGTTTAAAAGTATCTTAACTATTGAAAACAAGCGTATTACTTAACTAAGTGTTTGCAACCTGTTCTTTTCGCTATTAATTGATTGAAAGCACTTACGATATCTTTGAAAACCAATTTCATGTGTTAAAATCCTGGTAGTCGGAAGTGATGACGTGGCACCAAGCTACAGTGTAGGCGTGTTGACAAGGCGCCAGATTCGCAGAAGTGAAGGAAGTCGGGGGGGGGGGGGTTCGTGTAGTCACCAGTTATTAAGTTGGCGTGTTCCGATCTTCAGCATACCAGGACCGACGATCGCCCAGTTGAAGGTGAAGTCGCCAGATGTAAACTCAGGCGACCAAGTGATTAGAGATCGCCGGAGTAAGCACATCGCCGAAGATGAAGGTGGTGCAGATTATGAAGGCGGCCGGCGAGACCACAGGGAAGGTGTACGAGAGCACCCTAACTCGCCAATTCCAGTAGAGATCGCGCTCCCAAGTTAGCTATGCACTGGGCAGTACCATGCATAAATAACTTAGCCAAAAAGAGAGTCAGGAGCAGCGCCCAAGTCAAGGAGGCTCCAGATGATGGCACGTGTACGACTGGATGCGAGCCACGTGTCCAGGTCTGTAACTGCCAGGAGAGAGAAAGTGACCAGGTATATAAGAGTTCTCAACGAACTTTCTGTGGTACGCGCGTTCAGATTATACTCTTTACGCTTGCGAGTTCTAGAGCTTACTGTGAGAGAGAACATTGCACGGTTCCTTGAGATTTCTTGAGCGTTCTTGCTCTTAGTATTTGGTGGTTCGGTCACTGACTTGGGCGTTGGAGTGCGATCAGCCGCAGCGGCGCCGCTCTGTTCTTTTGCAGGTTCTTGAGGTGGATCTTGAAGAAGGACGGAGGTTTGAAGCGGTGCGCACGTCGATCCTTTGACGAGGCAGGTTCCAACGTTCTGGTCAACAGGCAGGATCATAAGGCGCCCACCGTGGGGCCGTGTAAAACCTGTTCCCATCCACAGCGTGAGTTCTTGGAGGTTTTCGTGATTTTCTGTGTGGTTGTGTGCTGGTGCAACCGTAGTTTGCTGTTCGCTTAAGATTTGTTCGGTGATTTCGCGTTTTCCACCGTTCGTTTGGATTTTTGTTCGGTGAAGTGAGGTTTTCTGCTATTTACGCGCGATTTGTTCGGTGGAGTTTGAGTTCCTTCGCTCGTTTGGTTATCCGTGGGAGAAGCGGTGGTTTCTGGTGGAGTTGCAGGTTTCTTTGGAGGTTCGCGGTGTTCTTGAGTTTCTTGCAGAGTTTCGCGCAGTTTTTTCCGATTGATCGTTGAATCGATCGTAGCTGAAGTAAGTGTTGTTCGCTGCATTCTGTGATTCGCCAAGTTTCATGAGAAAAATGAGAAGCAATCGTGCAAATCCAGTTGCGCCCGTCGCTGCTGAAGGCGCCGCCGCCATGACCATGGCGCAGATGGTAGAGATTATGCGCTCGTTGCAGGCAACTGTGGAAGCCTTGCGCATAGAACAGGCGAGAATGCATGAGGACCTGGCCGCCTCTCGGGCCAGGAATGATGAGCTTAGCAACGTGACGGAGGAGCTGCGTCAAGCTCTTCAGGAGCAGCAAGGGCGTTCTATTGCTGAAGAGGTCGCGCCGTCGACGCCACCTCATGTTTTTCCTATGCCTTTCGATCAGGCGATTACTGACACGCCTATTCCTACGAGTGTGGTTCCTGTTAAGGCTGTTTTCACCGGCGTGGAGGATCCTGAGGCTCATCTCACCACGTTCCATACGCAGATGATGCTGTCAGGGGGATCAGACGCTGTGTATTGCAAGATGTTTGTGAGCACGCTCCAGGGAACGGCGCTGGAATGGTTTGTGAGCCTGCCTAACGGTCACATAACCAGTTTCCAACAGTTCTCGAAGATTTTCGTCGAGCAGTACATCGTGAATAAGGCACCGCCCAGGGTGTCTTACGATCTGTTTGATATAAGGCAGTACCAGGGAGAGTCCCTCAGAGACTACCTAAATCGCTTTGGGGCGCAGATGGTCAGATCGCCGGCAAAGGATGAAGAAATGCTGGTCAATGCATTTAAGAAAGGCGTGCTGTCGGGACCATTCTGCGAGGCGTTGATCAGGGCACACCCCGCCACGTTTGCTGAGGTCAGGCGACTTGCGGTGGCCCACATCGCTGACGAGAGCGAAGTCACCGAGAAGAGAGGAAGCGTGGCCCCCACTAGGCCACGCGCCCAGACCAGGATCCAGCCACAGAGGGTGCTGGAGACAGCGACGACCAGGAGGGATCAGAGGACTCGCCATCCTTATGATCCAAGGAAGAACAAGGGCAGGGGCCAAGGACGCCAGCAACCAGCACGCCGGGAATACAATCGCCCGCCTAAGCACAAGTTTGTCATGGGATTGACGGATCTGATCGCCATTCCCAACATATCCGCTAGGTTGAAGGCGCCAGAAAAGGTGGGCGACAAGGTGCTGGGACCAAAGCCAGACGCCTGGTGTGAGTTTCACCAGGGCTTTGGCCATACAGTGGACTCGTGCTTAGCATTAGGATACCAGCTCGACGATCTGGTTAAGAGCGGGTTCCAAAATGATTATTTGCTGGACAGAAGGACGGGGGGCGCGTCGAGCTCCCAACCAGCAGGTGCTGAGGCTCAGCAGCACGAGATGCCTACGCACGGAGAAATCCACACCATTGCAGGGGGTTTCTCAGGAGGTGGATGCACCGCATCACAGAGGAAGAAGTACGCAAGGTCTGTGATGACGGTGGATATGTTTGAAGACCACTCGCCAGAAGTGGATATTACATTCACCAAGCAAGATCTCCGGGATGTTGTGCCTCATGACAACGATCCCATAGTAATTTCGTTGATAACAGCAGGAAGAAAGGTCCACAGGGTACTGGTGGACCAAGGAAGCTCGGCAGACGTGATGTTCTGGCCGACTTTCATGCAGTTGGAGCTGCCCCTTGACCAGCTGAGGCCCTATGGAGGATGTTTGTATGGTTTCGCTGGTGACCAGGTGGAGGTCAGGGGGTACATAGAATTGAGGACAACGTTTACAGATGTGGCGGGTTCAAGAACGGAAAAAATCAAATATCTGGTTGTAAACGCTCCTTCAGCATCAACATCCTGTTGGGAAGACCCACGCTCAACAGGATAGGTGCCATACCATCGACCCGACACATGAAGGTGAAGTTGTCGTCCATGGAGGGGGTGGTTATCACCATAAAGTCCGATCACAAGGAAGCGAAGAAGTGCTATGAGAATAGCCTGAAAAACAAGAGATCTGTGAGTTACGTAACAACCACCCCGCCTCCTGGTGTGAAGCCCAGATCGACGGCAACAGAAGAGGCCGCCGGAAGGGACGTGGAGATGGTAGATGGTGGCACTTTCATGAAGTTCTTCTTGAATCAATGTAGAGTATGGGGCGGAAGCAATGAATGAGAGTGAGCAAGATCCTCCTAAGAGTGGTGTTGATCTTGTAGGTGCATGATAAGTGTGGGTATTGAGTGGTTCGGCCAGCTCAAGGGAAAAGATGAAGGAATTGAAGTTTAGAGCCTAGGATTCTAGGGAGAAGCAAAGTTGAGCACAAATTGGCAGCATAACTTTACTCACAATAAACTTGAAAATACAAGGTGTAGGCTCCTCCTTTTATAGGCTAAGGAGGACCATAATGCAACCCTAATGCTAGCCAAATGAAATGTAAATGTGAAGCACATGGGTGCACATGGCACATGGGTGCACAAATGAGCACATGGGGAGGGGTGTGTCTAGTTTTTATGCTCACCCCCTCCATGGGCTTTCTAGACCGGCCTCGGTAAATTTAGAGGTTTTTTTAGAAACTCTAAGTTTACCTAGGTTGGTGTTTTAGGTGCCAAAATTAATTCTAAGAAAATTACAAATAAAGTTCCTATGCTAATTTTGACAAGAAATTAAAGTCTACTCTACACTAGAGTTTATGACATTTGAACATGTAAAAGAACGTCTTCTTGGATCCTCTTGGCCATAACTCTATGGTTGGCCCAAATCTACCCTTTGGTGGGCTTGTGCTTGGGCCTCTTCCATCATCCCCTCCCTCTTGAAAAGGATTTGTCCTCAAATCCATTGCTTCTTCTTCTTCATGGCTAGGGGAATGGATGTGGCTGGATGGTGTCCATCATCTCCTCCTTCTTGAGAAGATCTATCCTCAGATCTACAGACTTGATCTCGGATAGCAACCTTTTGCTTCGCCAAAGCTTGTCCTCCTGGATCAAACGTCCACCTATAGAAATAATCAAATAAGGCATAGGTGTTAGTTTGCAAATTAATTTTACTAGGTTGCCATTTTTGGTTTTCTTTTGGTTTTGGCAACCTTGGACAAAGTTTTTCTTTTAATGGTTGTGTGTGGTCTCTAATCATCTTATGTATTTTAAAATGTTCATTTGTGGTTACTTTCTCTTTAGGCATAAATCCTATAGAAGATGGTAACAACTTAAAAGGAGAAAGATGATTGAACCCACACATAACTTTAAAAGTAGAAATATAAGTAGTTTTGTGAACTACTTTATGGTATGTTTGCTCACCTCTAGAGTTGTGTGTGCAATTCATGATTATTCTAGGCATAGTAGAAAGAGCTAGATTTTCAAATATATTTTGACCATGCGTTTGAGGATGATAAGAATTTAAAGTGTGCAATTTAGTTGCAAGTTTTCCAAAGGAAATCCTCAAATCATGGTTTGCGAAATTTGGAACTCTATTCAACACTATGCTTGAAGATAAACCATGAAGATGTATCACTTCTCTAGAGAAGAGTTTATCCATAACCATGAAGATTGAATCACAACCTTTTGTTGTCCTAGGGAGTTTTAATATGAAATTTATATCTTCCCAAGGATCATTTGCAAAAGGTGAAGGAGTATAGAGTTTATGAGACATTGCCTTGGGCGTAGTTTGAAAACAAGAATTGTACCTAAGGTAATGTCTTTGAACTTCTTTTCTCATGGGGGACAAAAGTTTTCCTTTTAAAAGCTCTAGAGTTTTATCAACTCTAATTTGTCCCATGAGTTCTCCTTCATGAAGACTCTTTCTCTTATGTGTAAGGATAGTCTCGTTGTGACAACCATTGTTTATAAGGATTTGTACACTTTGCAATGGTTGTCTCAATAAGACATGACAAGTTTCTTTAGGCACTACTTCACATAAAAAATTGCTTTTGTAGATGCTTATAAAAAACTTGACATTCACTTGGTGATATCCTAGCACATATGAGAAATAATCTATTTCATTTTTATCTATGCAAGCTTCTTTTAAAGACTCTTCTTTTTCACTTAGGCTTGCAAGTGTTCCTTTACAAAAGGTAAGGCTTTGAGGTTGTTCAACAAGACACATATTTTCAAAGGTATTTTTAAATCTTTGGTCTTGTTGAATGACCTTGTGGGAAGGAACACTCTTCTCCCACGCCTTTTGTTCTTCAAGGGTCTTCTCATGCTTTTCTTTTTCTTCTTTTTCTTTAGCTTCCCTTTCGACTTCCCCTCTCTTCCTTTGTATTTTTCTTTCCTATCTTTCTTTATGGGAAGCAAACAATTTTTCTACCCTCATTTCCCAATCTAGGCTAGCTTCTATATTTTCTTTTCCATGGATATGGGGTTGTTCTACCCTAACCTCTCTTGGGTTTTCTTGTTCTTTTCTATCTCTTCTATGTCTTCTAGGGGGTGCTTGATAATAATCATTTACTCTAATGCTTCCCTCCCCAAAAGAATCATGATCTTTAGAGATATATGCATGAGAAGGTAATTTTTTTAGAATGTGAGACTTCTCATCCTTTGCTTTAGTCAAAACATTAAGTTTAGTCTCACTCTCCAATTGTCTATATGCAATTGATTGCACAGTTTGTGAAACTTCTTTCAAAAGAGTTTTTAAAGATTTTAATTCACTTCCAATAGACTTTGTAGAATGAGAAGAAGAAGACATGGCTAAATCTTTGTGTATACAAGTATTTTACCTTGAGAAAACTTAGGAAAGTCAAAGAAGGTAGTTTTCCAGGTAAGGGAGGTGAGTCACAAAGGACTACTTAAATACCAAGCCTTTGCCTTAGCCAAAAACTATCTCCCAATGTCTTCACACAAAGCTTTCTCTTAGTAAAATACTTAGAACACAATTAAGTTGAGAAATCAATTTTTTTTTCAATGCAAGAAAACAATGTATGCTAACTAATTAACAAAGCTAGACGGTTTTAACAAAGCTTAAAACAACCACACATACAAAGCGTTACTAACTAAGCAAAAGAAAAGGCAATTACAAACAATTAACAATTGCTAATTAAGAATTCTATACTAGTCGGCCCTAGGTGAGGCTTCTTGGACACTTTGAGCCCTTGAAGACACACTCATCGTCTAAAGCGTAATTAAGAGGTAATTAACACAAATTAAGTTGTAAGGAATTTAAGAAAACCCCCTTTGTTGATCCTCTTTTTGCTAGTGTCACTCCCTCTTGTTGTCTTTGCTTGTTAGTCCTCCAAATGTGTGTAGTGTTTTGAGAAAGTTTGCTTCGGCTTTGTCTTTGTCTTCCCCTTAGAATGAAGGTCTTGATTCTCCAATTTCCAGCACCTATCAAAGGGCTAAACCTTAACCAAGTCAAGTTTCAATTCACATAAGCACCAAATGAGAGAAGAAATTCCAGCACCCAAATTAGAGGTCAAAGAACAAAAGCAAGAAACAATTAAATTGAATAAAACAGTACCACCAAAATGAGTTAGATTATGACAACTAGAAAGAGGTTCAAGAAATATTAAGCAATCAAATAAAAGGTACCAAAATAAAGGTAGGCACACAAAAGAATCCTAAGAATGGCACTAGATTTAGATGACCAAATAAAAAAAACAGCACCACTGGAAAATGTTGTGGGCCAGAAACGTGTTTTTCCCCAATTTATGCTGATCTTTGTTTTTAAGATATGATTCTGAAATTTGATATGCAAGATATTCAAGATCTTAGCTAAATCCTGGCTTTGGAATCACTCAAAACGCATGCACCAATTTTTTTTAATAAATTTTGCAATTTTGGTGTTCAGTTACGCCAGCTGTAGCGCCTCAGGTTTGCACACTGATTTTAAAAGATTTATCATTATTTTTATGTTGCTTCTTTTGGACTAATTCTTTTTTTGTCCTTTCTATAACACTTCAAACTTGCAAATTCCAGAGAATAAAAATTTTCCTATGAGTGGAAATATTTTTCTGGATCAAAACAGTCAGCACAGAAAATCTGAAACAGGGGATTCTGAAAACTGGAAACAAAAACAGCAAGATACCAAAGTTTAGACACAATGGAAATTTGTGAAATAGAATTGTGTAGGATCTAAACACAATATGAACTCAAACTAAAAATTAAAAGGCACCAAAAGAGCAAAGAACAGCAGATTCAAGCAATTAAAGAGACCCAAAATCAAGAAACAATCAAGCCAAATAAAAGGACTACTATGAATTGTTGACAATAAGGATGAACATGACTTGACAAAACATGTATAGATTCAGAAAATTAAAGACTCAAAGCATAATATGAACCAAATAATGAAAGCAATAAAGACTCAAAAGCCTAAAAGAAAATAGAAACTCAAAGGTGTATGGAATCCTATCACAAATTGCACAAGAACTTGTTCAAGATCAATTTGAACAAGAGTGCTTCGGTTGGATCTTCCACAAAGCACACCAAACAAATTAAAATGTAAAAACCAGCAAGACAAGTATGGAAATTAAATGACAATATGAAATAAAGAAGAACTAAAATTGAAAAGACCAAGAGCTACTCATCTTGAAGAACCAAAGCTCATGATACCAAATGATGGCATTTTCATGAAGTTCTTCTTGAATCAATGTAGAGTATGGGGCGGAAGCAATGAATGAGAGTGAGCAAGATCCTCCTAAGAGTGGTGTTGATCTTGTAGGTGCATGATAAGTGTGGGTATTGAGTGGTTCGGCCAGCTCAAGGGAAAAGATGAAGGAATTGAAGTTTAGAGCCTAGGATTCTAGGGAGAAGCAAAGTTGAGCACAAATTGGCAGCATAACTTTACTCACAATAAACTTGAAAATACAAGGTGTAGGCTCCTCCTTTTATAGGCTAAGGAGGACCATAATGCAACCCTAATGCTAGCCAAATGAAATGTAAATGTGAAGCACATGGGTGCACATGGCACATGGGTGCACAAATGAGCACATGGGGAGGGGTGTGTCTAGTTTTTATGCTCACCCCCTCCATGGGCTTTCTAGACCGGCCTTGGTAAATTTAGAGGTTTTTTTAGAAACTCTAAGTTTACCTAGGTTGGTGTTTTAGGTGCCAAAATTAATTCTAAGAAAATTACAAATAAAGTTCCTATGCTAATTTTGACAAGAAATTAAAGTCTACTCTACACTAGAGTTTATGGCATTTGAACATGTAAAAGAACGTCTTCTTGGATCCTCTTGGCCATAACTCTATGGTTGGCCCAAATCTACCCTTTGGTGGGCTTGTGCTTGGGCCTCTTCCATCAGTAGACGCTGAGCTGGGGAAGGGGAACGCTGGTCTGGAGGAGGAAGAGGCAAGGAATCGCCCTGAGGAAGCGAGAGAGCTGGGAATCGCCAGGGCGGTGATCGCCAGAGAAACCAGACCAAAACCCGTCGAGCAGTGGCTCGAGAGAGAAATCGGGGGAAAGATCTTCAAGCTGGGAAGATCCCTGGAGGTTGAGCTCCAGGACCAGATCGCCAAGGTGATTGAGCGGCATCTGGACGCGTTTGCGTGGTCCGCTTCGGACATGCCCGGGATCGATCCCGACTTCTTGTGCCATCATCTGGCGATGGACAACTTGGTAAGACCAGTGCTACAAAGAAGAAGAAAGTTCAACGAAGAGAGGAGGCAGGCGAGTTCCAGGCTAAAGATCCACAAATGGCGGCCTATTTGGAGTATGTGCAGGAATTGAAGAGTTCCTTTGCCTCCTTTGAAGTGGTGCATGTGCCCAGAGAGCAGAATGCCCGAGCTGACTTGCTAGCTAAGCTCGCCAGTTCAGGCAAGGGGGGTAGACAGAGGACGGTGATTCAAGAAACTCTGAAGACGCCGAGAGCATTTGTGGCAGATCACCTGGTTCTTCAGATAAGCAAGTCGACGGAGAAAGCAGCGAGAAGTCATAAGTCCCTGACGCAAGAAACTTTGAGATCGCCGAGAATTAGAGCATGTCGAGGAAAGAAGGTGAACGTGACGCAGGTCTGCGCTATCCATGAACCAGACACCTGGATAACACAATACAAGCGATGCCTGGCAGATGGCCTTCTCCCACTGGATCCGACAGAGGCTAGGAAGGTAAAGAAAAATTCTAGCAAGTACACATTGATTGATGGCGATCTGTACAGGTTTGGGTTCACTCACCCACTCCTGGAATGCGTACATGGCGAGAAGTGCACGAGAATCATGGCAGAGCTCCACGAAGGTATATGCGGAAGCCACGTCGGGGGTCGAGCTCTGGCCGCAAGGACTCTCCGTGCAGGTTACTACTGGCCATCGATGAGAGAAGACTGCAAGAAGTATGCCCAATGTTGCAAACAATGCCAACAGCATGCCGATTAGCACAAGGCGCCTCCCGAGGAGTTGAAGTCGATCTACAGCCCTTGGCCGTTTCATACTTGGGGAATCGACATCCTAGGACCATTCCCGCTGGCGATCAGGCAGATGAAGTACTTGGTGGTGGCGATTGAGTATTTCACCAAGTGGATCGAAGCAGAGCCAGTGGCCCAGATCACCGCACACAAGATCGAAGGTTTCGTGTGGAAGAATATTGTGTGCCGGTTTGGAGTGCCCAAGCGCCTGGTGTCAGACAATGGGACTCAGTTTGCAAGCCACTTGTTGAAGAAGCTGTGCGAAGGGGTGGGAATTCAACAAGTGTTTGCATCCGTCGAGCACCCTCAGACGAATGGCCAGGTGGAGTCAGCTAATCGGGTGTTGCTGAGAGGTTTGAAGAGAAGGCTAGAGAAAGCCAAAGGAAGCTGGGCTGAGGAGGTACCCCGTATAGTCTGGGCGTACCACACCACCGAGCAGTCAGGAACCCATGAGACCCCGTTCAGCTTGGTTTATGGGTGTGATGCAATGATTCCAGTAGAGATCCAGGAGAGCTCGCCGAGATTCCAGAACTTTGTAGAGGAAGACTCGAATGAAGAGAGAAGGCTGAACCTGGATCTACTGGATGAGGTCAGGGAAGAGGCGAGATTGAAGGCTGAAACGGTGAAGAGAAGGATTGAACGAAGATACAACTCGAAGGTGATGCCAAGACAATTTAGAGAAGGCGACCTGGTGATGAGGAAAGCCCACCATTACGAGATGGAGAATAAACTGTCGCCCAAGTGGACGAAGCCGTTCAGAATAACCGAGGCGCTCGGGAACGACGCCTACCGCTTAGAGACATTGGAAGGAGGGGCGATTCCTCGCACTTGGAACGCCACGCACCTGAAGTTGTATTACAGTTAAGAAGCCTTGTAAGTAAAGACAAACACGAAGTTATATTGCAATGTCTCTGTTAAAACAGTTTGAAGGGGGCACTCTTTTTTCCTAAGGAGGGTTTTTAATGAGGCCACCCAATAAAGAGAAGTTTTCGAAGTACAAGTTGTTTTAGATTGCGTGCCTGTTGTTTTCAGAAAGTTTTGAAGAAAGACCTTGTCACTTGTATGTGGCTTAAGGCAAGTTAAAGATATATTGCATGCTTTCTAAAGAGTTTTAAGTCCTCATCGTCTTTCGGCGATCGGAGGCACCAGTTAAAAGTTTTAAGTCCTCATCGTCTTTTGGCGATCGGAGGCACCAGTTAAAGTTTTAAGTCCTCATCGTCTTTCGGCGATTGGAGGCACAAGTTAAAGTTAAAGTCCTCATCGTCTTTCGGCGATCGGAGGCACCGGCTAAAAGACCTCAACGCCCTCGCGCGTCCTGAGGCGAGTTAAAGACCTCCTCGCCGTCGAGCGAGTGCAGGCGAGGAAGAGCGAAAAGTCCTCAGTGTTTCTGGGGGCGAGGAGACGTAACCCCTGGGGCAATGTAGAGGCACCAGTGAAAAGTCCTCAGTGTTTCTGGGGGCGAGAAGATGTAACCCCCGGGGCAATGTAGAGGCAAGTAAAAGACCTTCTCGCCTATGAGCGAGTTCAGGCAAGTAAAAGACCTTCTCGCCTATGAGCGAGTTCAGGCGAGCTAAAGACCTTCTCGCCGATGAGCGAGTTCAGGCAAGGTAAAATCCTTCTCGTCTTGAACGAGTTCAGGTATGGTGTTAAGGGTGGACGAAGTTTGGAAGGTGGCTAAGGTAGGTTCGAAGAGAATGCCTAGCCACCCGGTCTTTTGTTCTGAAGTTCAGGAAGGTAGAGAAGGATCCGAAAGGCGCCTCTACCCCCAGATAAAAGAACAATGGCCAAGGCATGAAGCCAGGAAGAAGCTGATATCGCCAAGAGCCTTTGGCGACCAGGAAAAGTTCAAACAGTGGCGAGAAAGTTAAAGACCCGTTTTGATGAAGCAGATCGGGTGAAGAAATGTTTTAAAGCCAGGGGTTGAGTTAAAGTTCGTTGCTTGAAGAGTGATTTTGCGCTAAGGTTAATTACCTTAAGATTACAAGTCGTTAACGTGATTATTATTCGAAGTTGAAATGGTTCGAAACAGTTAAGTACAAGATCGTGCCTACGAAATTACTAAGTTATTTCTCTGAAGTAAATTGCGCAAGGGAAGCTAAAGCAGCCAAGGAAGTTACAAGAGGAAATGCAAAGGTAATTTCGTTGAAATAAGTATCAGTTCAAAAACACGTGATCCTGCCTGTTGACCAGAACGTTGGAACCTGCCTCGTCAAAGGATCGACGTGCGCACCGCTTCAAACCTCCGTCCTTCTTCAAGATCCACCTCAAGAACCTGCAAAAGAACAGAGCGGCGCCGCTGCGGCCGATCGCACTCCAACGCCCAAGTCAGTGACCGAACCACCAAATACTAAGAGCAAGAACGCTCAAGAAATCTCAAGGAACCGTGCAATGTTCTCTCTCACAGTAAGCTCTAGAACTCGCAAGCGTAAAGAGTATAATCTGAACGCGCGTACCTCAGAAAGTTCGTTGAGAACTCTTATATACCTGGTCACTTTCTCTCTCCTGGCAGTTACAGACCTGGACACGTGGCTCGCATCCAGTCGTAAACGTGCCATCATCTGGAGCCTCCTTGACTTGGGCGCTGCTCCTGACTCTCTTTTTGGCTAAGTTATTTATGCATGGTACTGCCCAGTGCATAGCTAACTTGGGAGCGCGATCTCTACTGGAATTGGCGAGTTAGGGTGCTCTCGTTCACCTTCCCTGTGGTCTCGCCGGCCGCCTTCATAATCTGCACCGCCTTCATCTTCGGCGATGTGCTTGCTCTGGCGATCTCCAATCGCTTGGTCGCCTGAGTTTACATCTGGCGACTTCACCTTCAACTGGGCGATCGCCGGTCCTGGTATGCTGAAGATCGGAACACGCCAACTTAATAACTGGCGACTACACGAACCCCCCCTCCCCCCGACTTCCTTCACTTCTGCGAATCTGGCGCCTTGTCAACACGCCTACACTGTAGCTTGGTGCCACGTCATCACTTACGACTACCAGGACGGTACACAAGCCCCCCAGTCTTAAGCGAAGACTTGTCTAGCGAAAAGACTGAAAGAGTCACGTCAACACCGACCTACGTGGCACTGACGCAGAATTCCAAGCGGTTGTACTTTCTGCTTCTCTGACGCTCCATCAAACCCCTCACCCATCGCTCGACACGTGGCTTCATCAACGGTTACCTTCAGTTACCGTTTGCACTTCCCAAACCCATTTCGAAAAACCCTTAAACCCATTTTCACTCCACTGTTCCATCACTTTTCTTCGTATTCGCAAACGCTCTAACTTCCTTCTGCAAAAAAGCTCTCAGCGTTCTCCAATATTCAGAATCACCAGCATCCTTCATCGTCTTCCTGATCATCAAAAGGTACCTCCTTTCCTTCTTCTGCTGGTTTTTCCTGCATTTTAACCGATCCGCATCATCCTGTAACTGTCTGGTGCATACGTTGTGGGTTGTTTTTGCGATTTTTCCTTCTTCGTAACTTAGGGCTCTGTCAACGTCACAACGAACCTACGTTCGTTCGTTTTTCACCTTTCTTCCATGATCGAGTCAGCCTCTGTGACCCCTGATCATTTTTCCTTTTCTTCTTCCTTTGCAGCTGCAACAATGACTCGCTCAAAGATCACCCCAAATCCTCCTCCTTCATCACGAAACCCCTCTTCACAAGCACACGACCCACCGCGAGTACGTGGCGCTTCGTCTTCTCAGGCTGAGAGGCCTGCACCTTCCCGCCCCAACCTGGCCCAGGCTACTCCGCCTGTCACCGGAGGAGCCTCCGTCCCCCCACCAGACTTCAAAAAACTATACCCCTGGGCCAACTCGACCCTGTTGGGGGAAACATCTTCTGTGAACACTGCGGGGACAGTTCTGCGACTGACGAAGGGGGATGAGCCTCACCAATCATTCCACAAGGAGCACGATGAGAAGATGACAGTGCTACCTTTGCCCCCTGGCCTGCCAGTTTGTGCTGACGACAAGGCAAACACCGGTGGAGCCTTCTGTTTCGTCTACACAACCCTATTCAAGAAGGTGAAACTCAGGTTTCCCTTCACCCGCTTTGAGAGGGAGCTTCTCACTGAGCTCAACATCGCCGCCGCCCAGCTTCATCCCAACAGCTGGGCGTTCGTGCGAGCGTTCCAAGTGATGTGCGACCATCTGGGGTTGCCAGCATCTGTAGATGTATTTTTATTTCTCTTCGAAGCCAAGCACCCAGGAGACCGCCTGTGGGTAAGCTTGAATGGGATTGCTGGGAGATCAATCCTCTCCATCTTCCAGCAATCCTATAAAGACTGGAAGGGCAAATTTGTCCAGATACGCCCCAACGAGAAAGACGCGTCGCTGCTCGACGGTTTCCCCTTGTATTGGGTAAACAAGGGGAACAAAGAGTCCAAAAGCTGCTTCAGGAGACCCAGAAGTCCTGATAGCATGGGCGCTTTGGACAGAGATCTCTGTTTTTTCTGGAAGAGTGTGGCAGACGCCAACATCACCTTCCTCACCACCACACTTATCTGCTTCGAGTTCTTCGAGGACCAACTCGAAATTCGAATAGGTTAGAATGCTTAAGTTCTTGTTTTAACACTTACTTCTGTTAATTGTTTCTGGGCGTCTTGTGCGTTGTGCGCAAGACTTTGGCTTTATTTTTCTGCACCCTTTATCTGTTTTGCTGCGTATTGCCTTATGCATTCATTTACCCTCTGAACTAACCCTTGCATTTTTGCTCTATGCAGATAACATGTTGGGCCAGGGCAAGCTTGCTGAATTAAGGGCGCTCGCCCGAACCCACGGGTTGGCAACGGGTTCCCAAACAGTGCCAAATTCTGTGGTGGAGATCGCTGCCGCACAGGGCCGATCGCCACCCAAGGGCCCAGCTCCTTCCGATGTCCAACCCGCCGCTCAACGCAAGAAACTTGTCCTCAAAAGACCCAAGAGGAAAACTCCCCAGGTAGTCCACGAGGAGGAGGAGGAAGACGACGAGGCCACTGAAGATGGCCTTGTTACGAAGAGGAAGAGGGTGGCACCTTCTTCACCATCTGCACCACCCCCTCTTCCAGTATCAACACCGCCATCCACGCCTGCCCCTCCTCCATCATTGCCACCTCCACCAGCTCCTGCTTCACCAGTCCAAGCCATTCCATTGGCATCCGCGCCACCTGCGGTTGAGGCCCCCGAGCCAAACTTCATGGAGGACCCCCCGAGCGCCTCCACACCTTGTGCAATAGTTGGAGGGGGTCCTCCTTCAAATGCCTCAGCCGCAGACGTTGCTCCAATCGGGGATGAGGTTGCCCATGCCTCTCCAATTTTGATTACCGAATCCCCGACGTCGCCACCACGCCCAGAAGCGCCTACTGAAGAACCAACTAAAGAAGGTGGCGGTGAAAACCAACAACAGGCCCATCCAGCGCCTCTACAAGCAGCAAACCTCCCTCTTGAGGTTACGAGGATGTGGGGGCCTTTATCTGCCAAGCTGAAGACGATGGCAGAAGACATCCCCACCATCATAACTAGAGCTGTGGAGAGCTCCACCAGGAAGCTCCAGGATGACCTCTTCAACCTTAGAACTGAGAATAGCACCATGAGGGTTGAGGTGGAGAAGTTGTCCTTCAATCTGACACTCGCGGAGATTGAACACTCCCGAGTAGAAGATGCGATGAGCACCGAGCTCCGGTTGGCGCGCAAGGAGGCCACCGACCTTCGCCACAAGGTGCAGCTTCTGGCTCAAGAGAAGATTGAGTTGGAAAGCAAGATTGTGCCTTATCGCGTTAAGGTGGCTGACCTAGAAGCCTTGATAAAAACTGACGCCGCCAAGGTGAAGAAACTGGAGCAGAGGTCCGCTGATCGGGAGATCTTCCTGGGAAAGGTGGAGAAAGAAAGGGATGACACCATGGCTGAGCTTGCCGAGGCCAATAAAGAGAAGGGGAAGATCGCTGCCGAATTGGGCCAAGTGCAAGCAGAATCCAAGAAGGTTGCTGAAGACCTTCTCCAGGCTCAAGAAACCAACGAAAAACTCAAGAAGCAAGTCGAAGAGCTGGAGCAGCAGAATAAGGGGTTGAAGGAACAAACTGAAGGACTCGAGAAACAGATTGAAGAACTTAATCTGAGTTCTGCCCAAATTCTGGCTGCTGGATTCGAGGCTGCACGGGAAGAGTTTGCATGCTTGTTCCCCGATCTGGATCTCAGCATGGTGTCCCTAAACAACGAGGTGGTGGATGGGAAGGTGGTTCCCGTCGAAGACTGATCAATTTCCCCTCATCCACCACCTTTATGCTTCTTCTTTGTATGCAATTGTAGAACTCCATATTTTCCTGTATACGTGTTTTTGAACTGATACTTATTTCAACGAAATTACCTTTGCATTTCCTCTTGTAACTTCCTTGGCTGCTTTAGCTTCCCTTGCGCAATTTACTTCAGAGAAATAACTTAGTAATTTCGTAGGCACGATCTTGTACTTAACTGTTTCGAACCATTTCAACTTCGAATAATAATCACATTAACGACTTGTAATCTTAAGGTAATTAACCTTAGCGCAAAATCACTCTTCAAGCAACGAACTTTAACTCAACCCCTGGCTTTAAAACATTTCTTCACTCGATCTGCTTCATCAAAACGGGTCTTTAACTTTCTCGCCACTGTTTGAACTTTTCCTGGTCGCCAAAGGCTCTTGGCGATATCAGCTTCTTCCTGGCTTCATGCCTTGGCCATTGTTCTTTTATCTGGGGGTAGAGGCGCCTTTCGGATCCTTCTCTACCTTCCTGAACTTCAGAACAAAAGACCGGGTGGCTAGGCGTTCTCTTCAAACCTACCTTAGCCACCTTCCAAACTTCGTCCACCCTTAGCACCATACCTGAACTCGTTCAAGACGAGAAGGATTTTACCTTGCCTGAACTCGCTCATCGGCGAGAAGGTCTTTAGCTCGCCTGAACTCGCTCATAGGCGAGAAGGTCTTTTACTTGCCTGAACTCGCTCATAGGCGAGAAGGTCTTTTACTTGCCTCTACATTGCCCCGGGGGTTACATCTTCTCGCCCCCAGAAACACTGAGGACTTTTCACTGGTGCCTCTACATTGCCCCAGGGGTTACATCGTCTTGCGTTGAGGTCTTTTAGCTGGTGCCTCCGATCGCCGAAAGACGATGAGGACTTTAACTTTAACTTGTGCCTCCAATCGCCGAAAGACGATGAGGACTTAAAACTTTAACTGGTGCCTCCGATCGCCGAAAGACGATGAGGACTTAAAACTTTTAACTGGTGCCTCCGATCGCCGAAAGACGATGAGGACTTAAAACTTTTAACTGGTGCCTCCGATCGCCGAAAGACGACGAGGACTTAAAACTCTTTAGAAAGCATGCAATATATCTTTAACTTGCCTTAAGCCACATACAAGTGACAAGGTCTTTCTTCAAAACTTTCTGAAAACAACAGGCACGCAATCTAAAACAACTTGTACTTCGAAAACTTCTCTTTATTGGGTGGCCTCATTAAAAATCCTCCTTAGGAAAAAAGAGTGCCCCCTTCAAACTGTTTTAACAGAGACATTGCAATATAACTTCGTGTTTGTCTTTACTTACAAGGCTTCTTAACTGTAATACAACTTCAGGTGCGTGGCGTTCCAAGTGCGAGGAATCGCCCTCCTTCCAATGTCTCTAAGCGGTAGGCGCCGTTCCCGAGCGCCTCGGTTATTCTGAACGGCCCCGTCCACTTGGGCGATAGTTTATTCTCCATCTCGTACTGGTGGGCTTTCCTCATCACCAGGTCGCCTTCTCTAAACTGTCTTGGCATCACCTTCAAGTTGTATCTTCGTTCAATCCTTCTCTTCACCGCTTCAGCCTTCAATCTCGCCTCTTCCGTGACCTCATCCAGTAGATCCAGGTTCAGCCTTCTCTCTTCATTCGAGTCTTCCTCTACAAAGTTCTGGAATCTCGGCGAGCTCTCCTGGAATCATTGCATCACACCCATAGACCAAGCTGAACGGGGTCTCATGGGTTCTTGACTGCTCGGTGGGGTGGTACGCCCAGACTATACGGGGTACCTCCTCAGCCCAGCTTCCTTTGGCTTTCTCTAGCCTTCTCTTCAAACCTCTCAGCAACACCCGATTAGCTGACTCCACCTGGCCATTCGTCTGAGGGTGCTCGACGGATGCAAACACTTGTTGAATTCCCACCCCTTCGCACAGCTTCTTCAACAAGTGGCTTGCAAACTGAGTCCCATTGTCTGACACCAGGCGCTTGGGCACTCCAAACCGGCACACAATATTCTTCCACACGAAACCTTCGATCTTGTGTGCGGTGATCTGCGCCACTGGCTCTGCTTCGATCCACTTGGTGAAATACTCAATCGCCACCACCAAGTACTTCATCTGCCTGATCGCCAGCGGGAATGGTCCCAGGATGTCGATTCCCCAAGTATGAAACGGCCAAGGGCTGTAGATCGACTTCAACTCCTCGGGAGGCGCCTTGTGCCAATCGGCGTGCTGTTGGCATTGTTTGCAACATTGGGCATACTTCTTGCAGTCTTCTCTCATCGGCGGCCAGAGCTCGACCCCCGACGTGGCTTCCGCATATACCTTCGCGGAGCTCTGCCATGATTCTCGTGCACTTCTCGCCATGTACGCATTCCAGGAGTGGGTGAGTGAACCCAAACCTGTACAGATCGCCATCAATCAATGTGTACTTGCTAGAATTTTTCTTTACCTTCCTAGCCTCTGTCGGATCCAGTGGGAGAAGGACATCTGCCAGGCATCGCTTGTATTGTGTTATCCAGGTGTCTGGTTCATGGATAGCGCACACCTGCGTCACGTTCACCTTCTCTCCTCGACATGCTCTAATTCTCGGCGATCTCAAAGTTTCTTGCGTCAGGGACTTATGACTTCTCGCTGCTTTCTCCGTCGACTTGCTTATCTGAAGAACCAGGTGATCTGCCACAAATGCTCTCGGCGTCTTCAGAGTTTCTTGAATCACCGTCCTCTGTCTACCCCCCATGCCTGAACTGGCGAGCTTAGCTAGCAAGTCAGCTCGGGCATTCTGCTCTCTGGGCACATGCACCACTTCAAAGGAGGCAAAGGAACTCTTCAATTCCTGCACATACTCCAAATAGGCCGCCATTTGTGGATCTTTAGCCTGGAACTCGCCTGCCTCCTCTCTTCGTTGAACTTTCTTATTCTTTGTCGCACTGGTCTTACCAAGTTGTCCATCGCCAGATGATGGCACAAGAAGTCGGGATCGATCCTGGGCATGTCCGAAGCGGACCACGCAAACGCGTCTAGATGCTGCTCAATCACCTTGGCGATCTGGTCCTGGAGCTCGACCTCCAGGGATCTTCCCAGCTTGAAGATCTTTCCCCCGATTTCTCTCTCGAGCCACTGCTCGACGGGTTTTGGTCTAGTTTCTCTGGCGATCACTACCCTGGCGATTCCCAGCTCTCTCGCTTCCTCAGGGCGATTCCTTGCCTCTTCCTCCTCCAGACCAGTGTTCCCCTCCCCCAGCTCAGCGCCTACCATCTCCACGTCCCTTCCGGCGGCCTCTTCTGTTGCCGTCGATCTGGGCTTCACACCAGGAGGCGGGGTGGTTGTTACGTAACTCACAGATCTCTTGTTTTTCAGGCTATTCCCATAGCACTTCTTCGCTTCCTGGTGATCGGACTTGATGGTGATAACCACCCCCTCCATGGACGGCAACTTCACCTTCATGTGCCGGGTCGATGGTATGGCACCTATCCTGTTGAGCGTGGGTCTTCCCAACAGGATGTTGTATGCTGAAGGAGCGTTTACAACCAGATATTTGATTTTTTTCGTTCTTGAACCCGCCACATCTGTAAACGTTGTCCTCAATTCTATGTACCCCCTGACCTCCACCTGGTCACCAGCGAAACCATACAAACATCCTCCATAGGGCCTCAGCTGGTCAAGGGGCAGCTCCAACTGCGTGAAAGTCGGCCAGAACATCACGTCTGCCGAGCTTCCTTGGTCCACCAGTACCCTGTGGACCTTTCTTCCTGCTGTTATCAACGAAATTACTATGGGATCGTTGTCATGAGGCACAACATCCCGGAGATCTTGCTTGGTGAATGTAATATCCACTTCTGGCGAGTGGTCTTCAAACATATCCACCGTCATCACAGACCTTGCGTACTTCTTCCTCTGTGATGCGGTGCATCCACCTCCTGAGAAACCCCCTGCAATGGTGTGGATTTCTCCGTGCGTAGGCATCTCGTGCTGCTGAGCCTCAGCACCTGCTGGTTGGGAGCTCGACGCGCCCCCCGTCCTTCTGTCCAGCAAATAATCATTTAGGAACCCGCTCTTAACCAGATCGTCGAGCTGGTATCCTAATGCTAAGCACGAGTCCACTGTATGGCCAAAGCCCTGGTGAAACTCACACCAGGCGTCTGGCTTTGGTCCCAGCACCTTGTCGCCCACCTTTTCTGGCGCCTTCAACCAAGCGGATATGTTGGGAATGGCAATCAGATCCGCCAATCCCATGACAAACTTGTGCTTAGGCGGGCGATTGTATTCCCGGCGTGCTGGTTGCTGGCGTCCTTGGCCCCTGCCCTTGTTCTTCCTTGGATCATAAGGATGGCGTGTCCTCTGATCCCTCCTGCCCGCCGCTGTCTCCAGCACCCTCTGTTGCTGGATCCTGGTCTGGGCGCGTGGCCTAGTGGGGGCCACGCTTCCTCTCTTCTCGGCGACTTCGCTCTCGTCGGCGATGTGGGCCACCGCAAGTCGCCTGACCTCAGCAAACGTGGCGGGGTGTGCCCTGATCAACGCCTCGCAGAATGGTCCCGGCAGCACGCCTTTCTTAAATGCATAGACCAGCATTTCTTCATCCTTGGCCGGCGATCTGACCATCTGCGCCCCAAAGCGATTTAGGTAGTCTTTGAGGGACTCTCCCTGGTACTGCCTTATATCAAACAGGTCGTAAGACACCCTGGGCGGTGCCTTATTCACGATGTACTGCTCGACGAAAATCTTCGAGAACTGTTGGAAACTGGTTATGTGACCGTTAGGCAGGCTCACAAACCATTCCAGCGCCGTTCCCTGGAGCGTGCTCACAAACATCTTGCAATACACGGCGTCTGATCCCCCTGATAGCATCATCTGCGTATGGAACGTGGTGAGATGAGCCTCAGGATCCTCCACGCCGGTGAAAACAGCCTTAACAGGAACCACACTCGTAGGAATAGGCGTGTCAGTAATCGCCTGATCGAAAGGCATAGGAAAAACCCGAGGTGGCGTCGACGGCGCGACCTCTTCAGCAATAGAACGCCCTTGCTGCTCCTGAAGAGCTTGACGCAGCTCCTCCGTCACCTTGCTAAGCTCATCATTCCTGGCCCAAGAGGCGGCCAGGTCCTCATGCATTCTCGCATGTTCTATGCGCGAGGCTTCCACAGTTGCCTGCAACGAGCGCATAATCTCTACCATCTGCGCCATGGTCATGGCGGCGGCGCCTTCAGCAGCGACGGGCGCAACTGGACTTGAACGATTGCTTCTCATTTTTCTCATGAAACTTGGCGAATCACAGAATGCAGCGAACAACACTTACTTCAGCTACGATCGATTCAGCGATCAATCGGAAAAAACTGCGCGAAACTCTGCAAGAAACTCTGCAAGAAACTCAAGAACACCGCGAACCTCCAAAGAAACCTGCACCTCCACCAGAAACCACCGCTTCTCCCACGGATAACCAAACGAGCGAAGGAACTCAAACTCCACCGAACAAATCGCGCGTAAACAGCAGAAAACCTCACTTCACCGAACAAAAATCCAAACGAACGGTGGAAAACGCGAAATCAGCGAACAAATCTTAAGCGAACAGCGAACTACGGTTGCACCAGCACACAACCACACAGAAAATCACGAAAACCTCCAAGAACTCACGCTGTGGATGGGAACAGGTTTTACACGGCCCCACGGTGGGCGCCTGATGATCCTGCCTGTTGACCAGAACGTTGGAACCTGCCTCGTCAAAGGATCGACGTGCGCACCGCTTCAAACCTCCGTCCTTCTTCAAGATCCACCTCAAGAACCTGCAAAAGAACAGAGCGGCGCCGCTGCGGCCGATCGCACTCCAACGCCCAAGTCAGTGACCGAACCACCAAATACTAAGAGCAAGAACGCTCAAGAAATCTCAAGGAACCGTGCAATGTTCTCTCTCACAGTAAGCTCTAGAACTCGCAAGCGTAAAGAGTATGATCTGAACGCGCGTACCTCAGAAAGTTCGTTGAGAACTCTTATATACCTTGTCACTTTCTCACTCCTGGCAGTTACAGACCTGGACACGTGGCTCGCATCCAGTCGTACACGTGCCATCATCTGGAGCCTCCTTGACTTGGGCGCTGCTCCTGACTCTCTTTTTGGCTAAGTTATTTATGCATGGTACTGCCCAGTGCATAGGTAACTTGGGAGCGCGATCTCTACTGGAATTGGCGAGTTAGGGTGCTATCGTACACCTTCCCTGTGGTCTCGCCGGCCGCCTTCATAATCTGCACCACCTTCATCTTCGGCGATGTGCTTGCTCTGGCGATCTCCAATCGCTTGGTCGCCTGAGTTTACATCTGGCGACTTCACCTTCAACTGGGCGATCGCCGGTCCTGGTATGCTGAAGATCGGAACACGGCAACTTAATAACTGGCGACTACACGAACCCCCCCCCCCCCCGACTTCCTTCACTTCTGCGAATCTGGCGCCTTGTCAACATGCCTACACTGTAGCTTGGTGCCACGTCATCACTTCCGACTACCAGGACGGTACAACACGTATACAGGAAAATATGGAGTTCTACAATTGCATACAAAGAAGAAGCATAAAGGTGGTGGATGAGGGGAAATTGATCAGTCTTCGACGGGAACCACCTTCCCATCCACCACCTCGTTGTTTAGGGACACCATGCTGAGATCCAGATCGGGGAACAAGCATGCAAACTCTTCCCGTGCAGCCTCGAATCCAGCAGCCAGAATTTGGGCAGAACTCAGATTAAGTTCTTCAATCTGTTTCTGGAGTCCTTCAGTTTGTTCCTTCAGCCCCTTATTCTGCTGCTCCAGCTCTTCGACTTGCTTCTTGAGTTTTTCGTTGGTTTCTTGAGCCTGGAGAAGGTCTTCAGCAACCTTCTTGGATTCTGCTTGCACTTGGCCCAATTCGGCAGCGATCTTCCCCTTCTCTTTATTGGCCTCGGCAAGCTCAGCCATGGTGTCATCCCTATCTTTTTCCACCTTTCCCAGGAAGATCTCCCGATCAGCGGACCTCTGCTCCAGTTTCTTCACCTTGGCGGCGTCAGTTTTTATCAAGGCTTCTAGGTCAGCCACCTTAACGCGATAAGGCACAATCTTGCTTTCCAGCTCAATCTTCTCTTGAGCCAGAAGCTGCACCTTGTGGCGAAGGTCGGTGGCCTCCTTGCGCGCCAACCGGAGCTCGGTGCTCATCGCATCTTCGCGAGTGTCAGATTGAAGGACAACTTCTCCACCTCAACCCTCATGGTGCTATTCTCAGTTCTAAGGTTGAAGAGGTCATCCTGGAGCTTCCTGGTGGAGCTCTCCACAGCTCTAGTTATGATGGTGGGGATGTCTTCTGCCATTGTCTTCAGCTTGGCAGATAAAGGCTCCCACATCCTCGTAACCTTAAAAGGGAGGTTTGCTGCTTGTAGAGGCGCCGGGTGGGCCTGTTGTTGGTTTTCGTCGCCACCTTCTTTAGTTGGTTCTTCAGTAGGCGCTTCTGGGCGTGGTGGCGACGTCGGGGATTCGGTAATCAGAATTGGAGAGGCATGGGCAACCTCATCCCCGATTGGAGCAACATCTGCGGCTGAGGCATTTGAAGGAGGACCCCCTCCAACTATTGCACAAGGTGTGGAGGCGCTCGGGGGGTCCTCCATGAAGTTTGGCTCGGGGGCCTCCACCGCAGGTGGCACGGATGCCAATGGAATGGCTTGGACTGGTGAAGCAGGAGCTGATGGAGGTGGCAATGATGGAGGAGGGGTAGGCGTGGATGGCGGTGTTGATACTGGAAGAGGGGGTGGTGCAGATGGTGAAGAAGGTGCCACCCTCTTCCTCTTCGTAACAAGGCCATCTTCAGTGGCCTCGTCGTCTTCCTCCTCCTCCTCGTGGACTACCTGGGGAATTTTCCTCTTGGGTCTTTTGAGGACAAGTTTCTTGCGTTGAGCGGCGGGTTGGACATCGGAAGGAGCTGGGCCCTTGGGTGGCGATCGGCCCTGTGCGGCGGCGATCTCCACCACAGAATTTGGCACTGTTTGGGAACCCGTTGCCAACCCGTGGGTTCGGGCGAGCGCCCTTAATTCAGCAAGCTTGCCCTGGCCCAACATGTTATCTGCATAGAGCAAAAATGCAAGGGTTAGTTCAGACGGAAAATGAATGCATAAGGCAATACGCAGCAAAACAGATAAAGGGTGCAGAAAAATAAAGCCAAAGTCTTGCGCACAACGCACAAGACGCCCAGAAACAGTTAACAGAAGTAAGTGTTAAAACAAGAACTTAAGCATTCTAACCTATTCGAATTTCGAGTTGGTCCTCGAAGAACTCGAAGCAGATAAGTGTGGTGGTGAGGAAGGTGATGTTGGCGTCTGCCACACTCTTCCAGAAAAAACAGAGATCTCTGTCCAAAGCGCCCATGCTATCAGGACTTCTGGGTCTCCTGAAGCAGCTTTTGGACTCTTTGTTCCCCTTGTTTACCCAATACAAGGGGAAACCATCGAGCAGCGACGCGTCTTTCTCGTTGGGGCGTATCTGGACAAATTTGCCCTTCCAGTCTTTATAGGATTGCTGGAAGATGGAGAGGATTGATCTCCCAGCAATCCCATTCAAGCTTACCCACAGGCGATCTCCTGGGTGCTTGGCTTCGAAGAGAAATAAAAATACATCTACAGATGCTGGCAACCCCAGATGGTCGCACATCACTTGGAACGCTCGCACGAACGCCCAGCTGTTGGGATGAAGCTGGGCGGCGACGATGTTGAGCTCAGTGAGAAGCTCCCTCTCAAAGCGGGTGAAGGGAAACCTGAGTTTCACCTTCTTGAATAGGGTTGTGTAGACGAAACAGAATGCTCCACCGGTGTTTGCCTTGTTGTCAGCACAAACTGGCAGGCCAGGGGGGCAAGATAGCACTGTCATCTTCTCATCGTGCTCCTTGTGGAATGATTGGTGAGGCTCATCCCCCTTCGTCAGTCGCAGAACTGCCCCCGCAGTGTTCACAGAAGATGTTTCCCCCAACAGGGTCGAGTTGGCCCAAGGGTATAGTTTTTTGAAGTCTGGTGGGGGGACGGAGGCTCCTCCGGTGACAGGCGGAGTAGCCTGGGCCAGGTTGGGGCGGGAAGGTGCAGGCCTCTCAGCATGAGAAGACGAAGCGCCACGTACTCGCGGTGGGTCGTGTGCTTGTGAAGAGGGGTTTCGTGAAGAAGGACAGAGGTTTGAAGCGGTGCGCACGTCCATCCTTTGACGAGGCAGGTTCCAACGTTCTGGTCAACAGGCAGGATCATTTAATATTTCTCTTACAATCTTAGTCTATTAACTGATTGAAACACTTATGAATATCTTTGAAAAACAATTTCATGTGTTAAAATTGTGTTTTCATATGTTTAATACTTCTTTTACAATCTAAGGTCTATTACTTGATTCAAACACTTGTGATAATACCTTTGAAAAACCATTTCATGTGTTCAAATTGTATTTTGATATGTTTTAATACTTCTTTTACAATCTAAGGTCTATTTAATTGATTGAAACACTTGTGATATCTTTGAAAAACAATTTCATGTGTTAAAATTGCGTTTTTGATATGTTTATTACTTCTCTCATTTACAATCTGAGCTTTTACAACCTACGAAACTATAAGAAAGTGAATGTTCTGTATAATAATAGTTTAAAAGTATCTTAACTATTGAAAACAAGCGTATTACTTAACTAAGTGTTTGCAACTTCTTCTTTTCGCTATTAATTGATTGAAAGCACTTACGATATCTTTGAAAACCAATTTCATGTGTTAAAATTGTGTTTTGATATGTTTAATATTTCTCTTACAATCTTAGTCTATTAACTGATTGAAACACTAATGAATATCTTTGAAAAAGAATTTCATGTGTTAAAATTGTGTTTTCATATGTTTAATACTTATTTTATAATCTAAGGTCTATTACTTGATTCAAACACTTGTGATACCTTTGAAAAACCATTTCATGTGTTCAAATTGTATTTTGATATGTTTTAATACTTCTTTTACAATATAAGGTTTGTTAATTGATTGAAACACTTGTGATATATTTGAAAAACAATTTCATGTTTTAAAATTGTGTTTTGATATGTTTATTATTTCTCTCATTTACAATCTGAGGTTTTACAACCTAGGAAACTATAAGAAAGTAAATGTTCTGTATAATAATAGTTTAAAAGTATCTTAACTATTGAAAACAAGCGTATTACTTAACTAAGTGTTTGCAACCTGTTCTTTTCGCTATTAATTGATTGAAATCACTTACGATATCTTTGAAAACCAATTTCATGTGTTAAAATTGTGTTTTGATATGTTTAATATTTCTCTTACAATCTTAGTCTATTAACTGATTGAAACACTTATGAATATCTTTGAAAAATAATTTCATGTGTTAAAATTGTGTTTTCGTATGTTTAATACTTCTTTTACAATCTAAGGTCTATTACTTGATTCGAACACTTATGATAATACCTTTGAAAAACCATTTCATGTGTTCAAATTGTATTTTGATATCTTTTAATACTTCTTTTACAATCTAAGGTCCATGAATTGATTGAACACTTGTGATATCTTTGAAAAACAATTTCATGTGTTAAAATTGTGTTTTGATATGTTTATTACTTCTCTCATTTACAATCTGAGGTTTTACAACCTAGGAAACTATAAGAAAGTGAATGTTCTGTATAATAATAGTTTAAAAGTATCTTAACTATTGAAAACAAGCGTATTACTTAATTAAGTGTTTGCAACCTGTTCTTTTCGCTATTAATTGATTGAAAGCACTTACGATATCTTTGAAAACCAATTTCATGTGTTAAAATTGTGTTTTGATATGTTTAATATTTCTCTTACAATCTTAGTCTATTAACTGATTGAAACACTAATGAATATCTTTGAAAAAGAATTTCATGTGTTAAAATTGTGTTTTCATATGTTTAATACTTATTTTATAATCTAAGGTCTATTACTTGATTCAAACACTTGTGATACCTTTGAAAAACCATTTCATGTGTTCAAATTGTATTTTGATATGTTTTAATACTTCTTTTACAATATAAGGTTTGTTAATTGATTGAAACACTTGTGATATCTTTGAAAAACAATTTCATGTTTTAAAATTGTGTTTTGATACGTTTATTATTTCTCTCATTTACAATCTGAGGTTTTACAACCTAGGAAACTATAAGAAAGTAAATGTTCTGTATAATAATAGTTTAAAAGTATCTTAACTATTGAAAACAAGCGTATTACTTAACTAAGTGTTGGCAACTTGTTATTTTCGCTATTAATTGATTGAAAGCACTTACGATATCTTTGAAAACCAATTTCATGTGTTAAAATTGTGTTTTGATATGTTTAATATTTCTCTTACAATCTTAGTCTATTAACTGATTGAAACACTTATGAATATCTTTGAAAAACAATTTCATGTGTTAAAATTGTGTTTTCATATGTTTAATACTTCTTTTACAATCTAAGGTCTATTACTTGATTCAAACACTTGTGATAATACCTTTGAAAAATAATTTCATGTGTTAAAATTGTGTTTTGGATATGTTTATTACTTCTCTCATTTACAATCTGAGCTTTTACAACCTAGGAAACTATAAGAAAGTGAATGTTCTGTATAATAATAGTTTAAAAGTATCTTAACTATTGAAAACAAGCGTATTACTTAAGTAAGTGTTTGCAACCTGTTCTTCTCGCTATTAATTGATTGAAAGCACTTACGATATCTTTGAAAACCAATTTCATGTTGTACCGCCCGGGTGGTCGGGTGTGATGACGTGGCATCCTGTTACAGTATAGGCGTGTTGGCAAGAGGCCAGGTTGGCAAAAGGGAAGGAAGTCGGGGGGCTCGTGTAGTCGCCAGTTGTTATATTGGCGTGTTCCGATTTCCAGCTTACCAGAATCGGCGATCACCAGGTTAAATATGAAGTCGCCAGATGTAGATTCAGGCGACCTAGTCATTGGAGATCGCCAGAGCAAGCACATCGCCGAAGATGAAGGAGAAGCAGATTATGAAGGCGGCCGGCGAGACCACAGGGAAGGTGTATGAAGGCCCCTAACTCGCCAGTTCCAGTAGAGATCGCACTCCCAAGTTAGCTATGCACTGGGCAGTACCATGCATAAGTAACTTAGCCAAAATGAGAGTAGAAGCAGCGCCAAGTCAAGGAGGCTCCAGATGATGGCCCGTGTACGACTGGATGCGAGCCACGTGTCCAGATCTGTAACTGCCAGGAGAGAGAAAACAACCAGGTACATAAGAGTTCTCAACCAACTTTCTGAGGTACGCACGTTCAGATTATACTCTTTACGCTTGCGAGTTATAGAGCTTACTGTGAGAGAGGATTTGCACGGTTCTTGTTCTCTTAGTATTTGGTGATACTGTCACTGACTTGGGCGTTGGAGTGCGATCGGCCGCAGCGGCGCCGCTCTGTTTCTTTGCAGGTTCTTGAGGTGGATCTCGAAGAGGAACGGAGGTTCGAAGCGGTGCACACGTCGATCCTTTGACGAGGCAGTTTCCAGCGTTCTGGTCAACAGGCAGAATCATCAGGCGCCCACCGTGGGGCCGTGTAAAACTTGCCCGCATCCACAGCGTGAGTTCTTGGAAGTTTCGAAGTTTTCTGCGTGGTTGTGTGCTGGTGCAACCATCGTTCGCTGTTTGCTTGAGTTTCGTTCGGTGAATTCACGTTTTACACCGTTCGTTTGGCTTTTCGATTGGTGGAGTGAGGTTTCCTGCTGTTTACGCGTAATCTGTTTGGTGGAAGTTCGAGTTCTTTCGCTCGTTTGGTTGTCCGCGGGGAAGCGTTGGTTTCTGGTGAAGTTGTGGTTTTCTTTGAAGGCTTACGGTGTTCTTGAGTTTTCTTGCGCAGTTTCGCGCTGTTCTCTCCGATTGATCGCTGATTCGATCGTGGTTGAAGTGTCGTTCGCTGTTTTCTGAGATTCGCTGAGTTCATGAGAAAAATGAGAAGCAATCGTTCAAGTCCAGTTGCGCCCGTTGCTGACGAAGGCGCCGCCGCCATGACCATGGCGCAGATGGCAGAGATGATGCGTTCGTTGCAGGCAACTGTGGAAGCCTCGCGCGTAGAGCAGGCGAGAATGCATGAGGACCTGGTCGCCTCTCGCGCCAGGAACGAGGAGCTCAGCAAGGTGACTGAGGAGCTGCGTCAAGCTCTTCAGGAGCAGCAAGGGCGTTCTTCTGCTGAAGAGGTGGCGTCGTCGACGCCACCTCGTGTTTTCCCAATGTCTTTTGTTCAGGCGATTACTGACACGCCTATTCCCACGAGCGTGGTTCCGGTTAAGGCTGTCTTTACCGGCGTGGAGGATCCAGAGGCTCATCTAACCACGTTCCATACGCAGATGATGCTGTCGGGAGGGTCAGACGCCGTCTACTGCAAGATGTTCGTGAGTACGCTCCAGGGAACGGCGATGGAGTGGTTTGTGAGCCTTCCTAACGGCCACATAACCAATTTTCAACAGTTCTCGAAGATCTTTGTTGAGCAGTACATCGTGAATAAGGCACCGCCCAGGGTGTCTTATGATCTGTTTGATATAAGGCAGTACCAGGGAGAGTCCCTCAGAGATTACCTGAATCGTTTTGGGGCGCAGATGGTCAGATCGCCGGCCAAGGATGAAGAAATGCTGGTCTATGCCTTCAAGAAGGGCGTGCAGCCAGGACCATTCTGCGAGGCCTTGATCAGGGCTCACCCCGCGACGTTTGCTGAAGTCAGGTGACTTGCGGTGGCTCACATCGCCGACGAGAATCAAGTCGCCGAGAAGAGAGGAAGCGTGGCTCCTGCCAGGCCGCGCGCCCAGACCAGAATCCAGCCGCAAAGGGTGCTGGAAACAGCGGCGGCGGCCAGGAAGGACCAGAGGACTCGCCATCCTTACGATAGGAGGAACAAGGGAAGGAGCCAAGCACGCCAGCAACCAGCACGCCGGGAATACAATCGCCCGCCTAAGCACAAGTTTGTCATGGGACTGGCGGATCTGATCGCCATTCCTAACATATCTGCTAGGTTGAAAGCGCCTGAGAAGGTGGGCGACAAGGTGCTGGGGCCAAAGCCCGATGCCTGGTGTGAGTTTCACCAAGGCTTTGGCCACACTTTGGACTCGTGTTTGTCTTTGGGATATCAGCTCGACGATCTGGTTAAGAGCGGGTTCCTAAATGACTATCTGCTGGACAGGAGGATGGGGGGAGCGTCGAGTTCCCAGCCAGCAGGTGGAGAAGCCCAGCAGCATGAGATGCCTATCCACGGGGAGATCCACACCATCGCAGGGGGTTTCTCAGGTGGTGGATGCACCGCATCGCAGAGGAAGAAGTACGCGCGATCGGTGATGACAGTGGATATGTTTGAAGATCACTCGCCGGAGGTGGATATTACGTTCACCAAGCAGGATCTTCGGGACGTTGTGCCTCATGACAATGATCCCATAGTCATTTCGTTGGTTACGGCGGGAAGGAAGGTCCACAGAGTTCTGGTGGACCAAGGGAGCTTGACAGACGTGATGTTCTGGCCGACTTTCACGCAGCTGGAGTTGCCCCTTGACCAGCTAAGGCCCTATGGAGGGTGTCTATATGGGTTCGCTGGCGACCAGGTGGAGGTCAGGGGGTACATTGAGCTGAGAACCACGTTTACAGATGAGGCTGGGTCGAGGACGGAGAAAATCAAGTACCTCATTGTGAACGCTCCTTCAGCATACAACATCCTGTTGGGAAGGCCCACGCTTAACAGGATAGGCGCAATCCCGTCGACCCGGCACATGAAGGTAAAGTTGCCGTCTATGGAGGGGGTGGTGATCACGATCAAGTCTGATCAGAAAGAAGCGAAAAAGTGCTATGAGAATAGCCTGAAAAACAAGAGATCGGTGAGTTATGTAACAACCACCCCACCTCCCAGTGTGAAGCCCAGATCGACGGTAACAGAGGAGGCCGCCGGAAGAGATGTGGAGATGGTGGACGCTGAGCTGGGGGAGAAGAATGCTGGTCTGGAGGAGGAAGAGGAGCGGAATCGCCCTGAGGAAGCGAGGGAGCAGGGAATCGCCAAGGCGGTGATCGCCAGAGAATCCAGGCCAAAACCTGTCGAGCAGTGGCTCGAAAAGGAGATCGGAGGAAAGATCTTCAAGCTGGGAAGATCTCTGGAGGTCGAGCTCCAGGACCAGATCGCCAAGGTGATTGAGCGGCATCTGGACGCGTTTGCATGGTCCGCTTCGGACATGCCCGGGATTGATCCCGACTTCTTGTGCCATCATCTGGCGATGGACAACTTGGTGAAACCAGTACGACAAAGGAGAAGAAAGTTCAACGAGGAGAGGAGGCAGGCGATCAGGGATGAAACACAGAAACTCCTCGCTGCAGGCCACATCAGGGAAGTCCAGTACCCTGAATGGCTGGCAAATGTCGTGCTGGTAAAGAAGAGTAACGGGAAATGGCGCATGTGCGTCGATTTCACCGACCTGAACAAAGCTTGCCCAAAGGATTCGTATCCTTTACCAAGCATTGATGCCCTGGTCGATAGTGCTGCAGGGTGCAAGTTGCTGAGTTTCCTGGACGCCTTCTCGGGATACAATCAGATCAAGATGCATCCCATGGATGAAGAGAAGACAGCCTTCATGACGGAGAGATCGTGCTACTGCTATAAGGTGATGCCGTTTGGGCTGAAGAACGCGGGGGCCACGTACCAAAGGCTGATGGATCGAGTACTTGCACCAATGCTGGGAAGGAACGTGCAAGCTTACGTCGATGACATGGTCGTGACCTCGCCGGAAAAAAGCAAGCACGTTGCAGACTTGGAAGAATTGTTCACGACGATCGCCAAGTTCAAGCTAAAGCTCAATCCGGAGAAATGCATTTTCGGGGTGGAGGCTGGAAAGTTTTTGGGTTTCCTCTTGACTGAAAGAGGAATAGAAGCCAACCCAGACAAGTGTGCCGCCATCTTGGCGATGAGGAGCCCAGCTACGGTGAAAGAAGTCCAGCAGCTAACAGGTCGAATGGCAGCCCTATCTCGCTTCGTGTCAGCTAGCGGAGAAAAGGGGCATTCCTATTTTCAGTGTCTGCGGCGCAATAATAAGTTCGTTTGGACGAAAGAGTGCGAGGAAGCTTTCGTCAAACTGAAGGAGTATCTGGCGAGCCCGCCGGTTCTGTGCAAACCGCTGGTGGGAATCCCTCTCAGGTTGTATTTTGCTGTAACTGAGAGGGCGGTGAGTGCGGTGCTCGCCCAGGATCAAGATCAGGCTCAGAAGCCTATTTATTTTGTGAGCAAGGTGTTGCAGGGCCCAGAAACGAGATATCAGGCCCTGGAGAAGGCTGCCCTGGCTGTGGTATTTTCGGCGAGGAGGTTGCGCCACTACTTCCATAGCTTCACAATACTGGTGATGACTGACCTGCCCATCCAGAAGGTCTTGAAGGAACCTGACGTAGAGTGGGCCGTAGAGTTGTCAGAGTTTGATATCAAATATGAGCCCCGAGGCCCGATTAAGGGGCAAATCTTTGCAGATTTCGTGGTCGAGCTCTCATCTGAGGCAACGCGAGTTGAAGGGGACGATTTCTGTTGGGTACTTTCAGTGGATGGATCGTCGAACCAGCAGGGCAGCGGTGCTGGAGTCATATTGGAGGGACCCAACGGCGTGCTGATCGAACAATCGTTGAGATTTGCCTTCAAAGCCAGTAACAATCAAGCAGAGTATGAGGCGCTGATCGCCGGAATTTTGTTGGCCAAGGAGATGGGAGCTAGGGTGCTGATGGCTAAGAGTGACTCCCTGCTAGTCACAGGGCAAGTAACAGGCGAGTTCCAGGCTAAAGATCCACAAATGGCGGCTTACTTGGCGTATGTGCAGGAATTAAAGAGTTCCTTTGCCTCCTTTGAAGTAGTACATGTGCCCAGAGAGCAGAATGCCCGAGCTGACTTGCTTGCTAAGCTCGCCAGCTCAGGCAAGGGGGGTAGGCAGAGGACGGTGATTCAAGAAACTCTGAAGACGCCAAGGGCATTTGTAGCAGATCACCTGGTCCTTCAGATAAGCAAGTCGACGAAGAAAGCAGCGAGAAGCCATAAGTCCTTGACGCAAGAAACTCTGAGATCGCCGAGAATTAGAGCATGTCGAGGAGAGAAGGTGAATATGGCGCAGGTATGTGCCATCCAGGAGCCAGACACCTGGATAACCCAGTACAAGCGGTGCCTGGCAGATGGCCTCCTCCCACTGGATCCGACAGAAGCTAGGAAGGTAAAGAAAAATTCCAGCAAGTACACTTTGATTGATGGCGATCTGTACAGGTTCGGGTTCACTCACCCACTCCTGGAATGCGTACACGGCGAGAAGTGCACGAGAATCATGGCAGAGCTCCACGAGGGTATATGCGGAAGCCACGTTGGGGGTCGAGCTCTGGCCGCGAGGACTCTCCGTGCAGGCTACTACTGGCCATCGATGAGAGAAGATTACAAGAAGTATGCCCAGTGTTGCAAACATTGCCAACAGCACGCCGATTGGCATAAGGCACCTCCCGAGGAGTTGAAGTCGATCTATAGCCCTTGGCCGTTTCATACTTGGGGAATCGACATCCTGGGACCTTTCCCGCTGGCGATCAGGCAGATGAAGTACTTGGTGGTAGCGATTGAGTATTTCACCAAGTGGATTGAAGCAGAACCAGTGGCCCAGAGCACCGCACATAAGATCGAAGGTTTCGTGTGGAAGAACATCGTGTGCAGGTTTGGAGTGCCCAAACGCCTGGTGTCGGATAATGGGACGCAGTTTGCAAGCCACCTGTTGAAGAAGCTTTGCGAAGGAGTGGGAATTCAACAAGTGTTTGCATCCGTCGAGCACCCTCAGACAAATGGCCAGGTGGAGTCAGCTAATCGGGTGTTGTTGAGAGGTTTGAAGAGAAGGCTTGAGAAAGCCAAGGGAAGTTGGGCTGAGGAGGTACCCCGTATAGTCTGGGCGTACCATACCACCGAGCAGTCAGGAACCCATGAGACCCCGTTCAGCTTGGTCTATGGGTGTGATGCCATGATTCCAGTGGAGATCCAGGAGAGCTCGCCGAGATTCCAGAACTTCGTAGAGGAAGACTCGAATGAAGAGAGAAGGCTGAACCTGGATCTACTGGATGAGGTCAGGGAAGAGGCGAGGTTGAAGGCTGAAGCCGTGAAGAGAAGGATTGAACGAAGATACAACTCGAAGGTGATGCCAAGGCAGTTTAGAGAGGGCGACTTGGTGATGAGGAAGGCCCACCAGTACGAGATGGAGAATAAACTGTCACCCAAGTGGACTGGCCCGTTCAGAATAACCGAGGCGCTCGGGAACGGCGCCTACCGCTTAGAGACGCTGGAAGGAGGGGCGATTCCTCGCACCTGGAACGCCACACACCTGAAGTTGTACTATAGTTAAGAGCTTTGTAAGTAAAGACAAACACAAAGTCATATTACAATGTCTCTGATGAAACAGTTGAAGGGGGCACTCTTTTTTCCCTAAGGAGGGTTTTTAACGAGGCCACCCAGTAAAAGAAGAGTTTTCGAAGTATAAGGCGTTTTCAGATTGCATGTGTGCTATTTTCTAAAACTTTTGAAGAAAGACCTTGTCACTTATACGTGATTTAAGGAAAGTAAAGATATATCGCGTGCTTTCTAAAAAGTTTTTAAGTCCTCATCGTTTTTCGGCGATTGGAGGCACCAGTTAAAGTTTTAAAGTCCTCATCGTTTTTCGGCGATTGGAGGCACGAGTTAAAGTTTTAAAGTCCTCATCGTTTTTCGGCGATTGGAGGCATGAGTTAAAGTTTTAAAGTCCTCATCGTTTTTCGGCGATTGGAGGCATGAGTTAAAGTTTTAAAGTCCTCATCGTTTTTCGGCGATTGGAGGCATCAGTTAAAGTTTTTAAGTCCTCATCGTTTTTCGGCGATTGGAGGCATGAGTTAAAGTTTTAAAGTCCTCATCGTTTTTCGGCGATTGGAGGCATCAGTTAAAGTTTTTAAGTCCTCATCGTTTTTCGGCGATCGGAGGCACCAGTTAAAAGACCTCAACGCCCTTGCGCGTCTTGAGGCAAGTAAAAGACCTCCTCGCCGTCGAGCGAGTGCAGGCGAGAAAGAGAAAAAGTCCTCCGTGTTTCTAGGGGCGAGAAGATGTAACCCCTGGGGCAATGTAGAGGCAAGTAAAAGACCTCCTCGCCGTCGAGCGAGTGCAGGCGAGAAAGAGTAAAAAGTCCTCCTTGTTTCTGGGGGCGAGAAGATGTAACCCCTGGGGCAATGTAGAGGCACCAGTAAAAAGTCCTCCTTGTTTCTGGGGGCGAGAAGATGTAACCCCTGGGGCAATGTAGAGGCACCAGTAAAAAGTACTCCTTGTTTCTGAGGGCGAGAAGATGTAACCCCTGGGGCAATGTAGAGGCACCAGTAAAAAGTCCTCCTTGTTTCTGGGGGCAAGAAGATGTAACCCCTGGGGCAATGTAGAGGCGCCAGTAAAAGTCCTCCGTGTTTCTGGGGGCGAGAAGATGTAACCCCTGGGGCAATGTAGAGGCGAGTCTAAAGACCTTCTCGCCGATGAGCGAGTTCAGGCGAGTTAAAGACCTTCTCGCCGATGAGCGAGTTCAGGCGAGTTCAAAGACCTTCTCGCCTACATGCGAGCTTAGGCAAGATAAAATCCTTCTCGTCTCGAATGAGTTCAGGTATGGTGCAGAGGGTGGAAGAAGTTTGGAAGGTGGCTAAGGTAGGTTCGAAGAGAACGCCTAGTCGCCCGGTCTTTCGTTCTGAAGTTCAGGGAGGTAAAGAAGGGTCCCAAAAGGCGTTTCTACCCCCAGATAAAGAAACAATGGCCAAAGCGGGAGGCTGGTAAGAAGCTGATATTACCAAGAGTCTTTGGCGATCGGGAAGAGTTCAAACAGCGGCGAGAGGGTTAAAAGACCTGTTTGATGAAGCAGGTCGAGTGGAACGGTGTTTTGAGCCAGTAACTGAGTTACAGTTCATTGCTTGAAGGATATTCTTACGATAAGGTTAGTTGCCTTAAGAGTACAAGTTGGTTAAAGTGATTATTGCTTAAGTTTGGAGTGGTTCGAAGCGGTTAAGTCAAAAGTCGTGTTTGCAAAATCACTAAGTTAAATCCGAAGTTAAACATGCAAAAAAGGTTAAAGCGCTTAAAGAAGTCAGGAGAGGGAATATCCAAACTTTGTCATTAAGATAAGTATCTGTTAAAGGCACATATACACGAGTTTATTACAGAATAATACAAGGGAAACCACAAAAGTAGCAGATGAAGAAGAGTTGATTAGTCTTCAGCAGGAACGACTTTTCCATCTACTACTTCATTGTTCAGCGACACCATGCTGAGATCCAGGTCGGGGAATAGGCAAGCAAATTGTTCCCGCGCAGCTTCGAATCCAGCAGCCAGAATCTGAGCAGAGTTTAGCTTGAGTTCTTCAATTTGCCCTGAAGTTCCTCGATCCGCTTCTTGAGGTCTTCAGTTTGCTCTTTCAGCTCTTTATTCTGTTGCTCCAGCTCTTCAACCTGTTTTTTAAGTTGTTCGTTGGTCTCTTGAGCCTGGAGAAGGTCTTCAGTAACCTTCTTGGATTCCGATTGTGCTTGGGCCAACTCAGCAGCCACCTTTCCCTTCTCTTTGTTGGCCTCGACGAGATCAGTCATGGCGTCGTCCCTCGCCTTTTCCACTTGCCCAAGGAATTTCTCTCGGTCGATCGACCTCTGCTCCAATTTTTGCACCTTAGCGGCGTCAGCTTTCATGAGAGCCTCCAGGTTGACCACCCTGACGCGAAGAGGCACGATCTTGCTCTCCAGCTCGACCTTCTCTTGGGCAAGTTGATGCACTTTGTGGCGAAGGTCAGTGGCCTCCTTGCGCGCCAGCCTGAGCTCGGTGTTCATCGCATCCTCCACTCGGGAGTGTTCGATTTCTGCGAGCGTCAGGCTGAAAGACAACTTCTCCACCTCGACCCTCATGGTGCTGTTTTCGGTTTTGAGGTTGAAGAGGTCGTCTTGGAGCCTCCTGGTTGAGCCCTCCACAGCCCTGGTTATGATCGCCGGGATATCCTCTGCTATGGTTTTCAGCTTGGCAGTTAGAGGCTCCCACATCCTTGTGACCTCAAGGGGAAGGTTTGCTGCTTGGAGAGGAACCAGGTGGGCCTGTTGTGGGTTCTCGTCGCCACCTTCCTTAGCAGGTTCTTCAGTAGTTGCTTCTTGGCGTGGCGACGGAATCGGGGATTCGGTGATCAGAATCGGAGAGGTATGAGCAACCTCATCCCCGATTGGAGCATCTTCTGCAGCTGAGGCGTTTGAAGGGGGACCCCTTCCAGCTGACACATATGGCGTAGAGGCGCTTGGGGGGTCCTCCAGGAAATTTGGCTCTTGGGCCTCAACTGCAGGTAGTGCAGTGGCCAGTGGGACCGCTTGGACTGGGGAGGCAGGAGCCTGTGGGGGTGGCGATGATGGAGGAGGAGCAGGCGTCGATGGAGGTGTTGAGGTTGGAAGAGGGGGTGGAGCAGGTGGTGAGGAAGGTGCCACCCTCTTCCTCTTTGAGACCAAACCGTCCTCGGTGGCCTCGTCGGCTTCTTCCTCTTCCTCAGGGATCACCTGGGGAGCTTTCCTTTTGGGTCTCTTGAGGACCATTTTCTTGCGTTGGGCAGGTTCTTTGGGTGGTGATCGCCCTTGGACGATGGCTGTCTCCACCACCGAGTTGGGCACCGTTTGAGAACCTGTCGCCAACCCGTGGTTTCGGGCGAGCGCCTTCAGTTCGGCGAGCATGCTTTTGCCCAACATGTTGTCTGCATGGAACGAAAGTGCATGGGTTAACTCAAAGAAAAAAAATAAGTGCATAAGGTAATAAACAGCGAAGCAGATGATATGTGCAGGAAAGGTAAAACCAAAGTCTTGCGCATAACGCACAAGACGCCCAGAAACAGCTAAACAGAAGCAGTATCAAAGCAATAGTTTAATGTCCTAACCTATTCGAATTTCTAGCTGATCTTCATAGAATTCGAAGCATATCAAGGTGGTGGTGAGGAAAGTTATATTGGCGTCCGCCACCCTTTTCCAGAAGAGACAGAGGTCTCTGTCCAATGCTCCCATGCTGTCAAGACTTCTGGGCCTTCTGAAGCAGCTCTTGGACTCTTTCTTCCCCTTGTCCACCCAGTACAAGGGGAAGCCATCGAGAAGGGAGGCGTCCTTGTCGTTTGCACGCACTTGGACGAACTTCCCCTTCCAGTCCTTGTAAGATTGCTGGAAGATAGCAAAGATGGACCTCCCAGCAATCGCGTTCAAGCTGACCCACAGGCGGTCTCCTGGGTGCTTGGCTTCGAAGAGGAATAAGAACACGTCCACCGATGCGGGCAACCCCAGGTGGTCGCACATCACTTGAAAAGCTCGAACAAACGCCCAGCTGTTGGGGTGAAGCTGGGCGGCGGCAATGTTGAGCTCGGTTAGGAGTTCCCTCTCGAATCGGGTGAAAGGGAACCTGAGCTTCACCTTCTTGAATAAAGTCGTGTAGACGAAGCAGAAGGGCCCGTCGGCGCTCACTTTGTCATCGGCACACACAGGCAGATCGGCGGGGCAAGGCAGCACCATCATCTTCTCGTCGTGCTCCTTGTGAAATGATTGATGAATTTCATCCCCCTTAGTTAGCCGCAAAACTGCTCCCGCAGTATTCACAGAGGATGTCTCCTTCAGAAGGGTCGAGTTCGCCCAGGGATACAAAGTTTTGAAGTCTGGTAGGGGAACGGGGGCTCCTCCGGCGATAGGTGGAGTCGCCTGGGCCAGGACAGGACGGGAAGACGCAGGCCTCTCAGCCTGCGAAGATGAAGCGCCACGAACTTGTGTTGGGTCGTGTGCTTGTGAAGGAAGGTTTCGTGATGAAGGAGGAGGGTTCGGGGTAATCTTTGAGCGAGTCATGGTTGCAGCTGCAAAGAAAGAAGAAAAGGAAAACTGATCAGGGCTACAGAGGCTGACTCGATCATAGAAAGAAGGTGAAAAACGAACGAATGTAGGTTCGTTGCGACGATTGACGAAGCCCTAAGATACGCAGAAGGAGAAATGAAAAAAGCAACCCACAGCGTATGCACCAAGCAGTTACAGGATGATGCGAATCGGTGAAAATGCAAGAAAAACCAGCAGATGAAGGAAAGTAGGTACCTTTCGTTGATCAGGAAGACGATGGAGGAAGATGGTGATCTAGAGTGTTGGAGAGCGTTGAGAGTTTTCGCAGAAGGAAGTTAGAGCGTTGCAAGCACGAAGAAAGTGATGGAACAGTGTGAAGTGAAAATGGGTTTAAGAATTTTTTCGAAATGGGTTTAGGAAGCGCAAACGGCAAATGAAGAGAGCCGTTGATGAAGCCACGTGTCGAGCGATGAGTGAGGGGTTTGGTGGAGCGTCAGAGCAGCAGAAGGTACAACCGCTTGGAATTCTGCGTCAGTGCCACGTAGATCGGTGTTGACGTAGGCTCTTTCAGTCTTTTCGCTAGACAAGTCTTCGCTTAAGACTGGGGGGCTTGTGTACCGCCCGGGTGGTCGGGTGTGATGACGTGGCATCCTGCTACAGTATAGGCGTGTTGGCAAGACGCCAGGTTGGCAAAAGGGAAGGAAGTCGGGGGGCTCGTGTAGTCGCCAGTTGTTATATTGGCGTGTTCCAATTTCCAGCTTACCAGAATCGGCGATCACCAGGTTAAAGATGAAGTCGCCAGATGTAGATTCAGGCGACCTAGTCATTGGAGATCGCCAGAGCAAGCACATCGCCGAAGATGAAGGAGAAGCAGATTATGAAGGCGGCCGGCGAGACCACAGGGAAGGTGTATGAAGGCCCCTAACTCGCCAGTTCCAGTAGAGATCGCACTCCCAAGTTAGCTATGGACTGGGCAGTACCATACATAAGTAACTTAGCCAAAATGAGAGTAGAAGCAGCGCCAAGTCAAGGAGGCTCCAGATGATGGCACGTGTACGACTGGATGCGAGCCACGTGTCCAGATCTGTAACTGCCAGGAGAGAGAAAACAACCAGGTACATAAGAGTTCTCAACCAACTTTCTGAGGTACGCACGTTCAGATTATACTCTTTACGCTTGCGAGTTATAGAGCTTACTGTGAGAGAGGATTTGCACGGTTCTTGTTCTCTTAGTTTTTGGTGATACTGTCACTGACTTGGGCGTTGGAGTGCGATCGGCCGCAGCGGTGCCGCTCTATTTCTTTGCAGGTTCTTGAGGTGGATCTCGAAGAGGAACGGAGGTTCGAAGCGGTGCACACGTCGATCCTTTGACGAGGCAGTTTCCAGCGTTCTGGTCAACAGGCAGGATCACATGTGTTAAAATTGTGTTTTGATATGTTTAATATTTCTCTTACAATCTTAGTCTATTAACTGATTGAAACACTTATGAATATCTTTGAAAAACAATTTCATGTGTTAAAATTGTGTTTTCATATGTTTAATACTTCTTTTACAATCTAAGGTCTATTACTTGATTCAAACACTTGTGATAATACCTTTGAAAAACCATTTCATGTGTTCAAATTGTATTTTGATATGTTTTAATACTTCTTTTACAATCTAAGGTCTATTTAATTGTTTGAAACACTTGTGATATCTTTGAAAAACAATTTCATGTGTTAAAATTGTGTTTTTGATATGTTTATTACTTCTCTCATTTACAATCTGAGCTTTTACAACCTAGGAAACTATAAGAAAGTGAATGTTCTGTATAATAATAGTTTAAAAGTATCTTAACTATTGAAAACAAGCGTATTACTTAACTAAGTGTTTGCAACTTGTTCTTTTCGCTATTAATTGATTGAAAGCACTTACGATATCTTTGAAAACCAATTTCATGTGTTAAAATTGTGTTTTGATATGTTTAATATTTCTCTTACAATCTTAGTCTATTAACTGATTGAAACACTTATGAATATCTTTGAAAAACAATTTCATGTGTTAAAATTGTGTTTTCATATGTTTAATACTTCTTTTACAATCTAAGGTCTATTACTTGATTCAAACACTTGTGATAATACCTTAGAAAAACCATTTCATGTGTTCAAATTGTATTTTGATATGTTTTAATACTTCTTTTACAATCTAAGGTCTATTAATTGATTGAAACACTTGTGATATCTTTGAAAAACAATTTCATGTTTTAAAATTGTGTTTTGATATGTTTATTACTTCTCTCATTTACAATCTGAGGTTTTACAACCTAGGAAACTATAAGAAAGTGAATGTTCTGTATAATAATAGTTTAAAAGTATCTTAACTATTGAAAACAAGCGTATTACTTAACTAAGTGTTTGCAACCTGTTCTTTTGGCTATTAATTGATTGAAATCACTTACGATATCTTTGACAACTAATTTCATGTGTTAAAATTGTGTTTTGATATGTATAATATTTCTCTTACAATCTTAGTCTATTAACTGATTGAAACACTAATGAATATCTTTGAAAAACAATTTCATGTGTTAAAATTGTGTTTTCATATGTTTAATACTTCTTTTACAATCTAAGGTCTATTACTTGATTCAAACACTTGTGATAATACCTTTGAAAAACCATTTCATGTGTTCAAATTGTATTTTGATATGTTTTAATACTTCTTTTACAATCTAAGGTCTGTTAATTGATTGAAACACTTGTGATATCTTTGAAAAACAATTTCATGTGTTAAAATTGTGTTTTGATATGTTTATTACTTCTCTCATTTACAATCTGAGGTTTTACAACCTAGGAAACTATAAGAAAGTGAATGTTCGGTATAATAATAGTTTAAAAGTATCTTAACTATTGAAAACAAGCGTATTACTTAACTAAGTGTTTGCAACCTGTTCTTTTCGCTATTAATTGATTGAAAGCACTTACGATATCTTGTAAAACCAATTTCATGTGTTAAAATTGTGTTTTGATATGTTTAATATTTCTCTTACAATCTTAGTCTATTAACTGATTGAAACACTTATGAATATCTTTGAAAAACAATTTCATGCGTTAAAGCCGCGGCAGTTTCAGATTGGCGACCTGGTTATGAGGAAGGCTCACCCATACGAGTTGGAGAATAAGCTGTCTCCCAAGTGGACCGGACCCTTCAGAGTTACCGAGGCTAAGGGCAACGGGTGGTATAACTTAGAGACCTTGGAGGGGGGTCCTATCCCGCGCAGCTAGAATGCAGCCAACTTAAAATTTTATTTCAGTTGACTTATGTAAGCAGTTATGTAACAATTTAATTGAAGGGGACGCTCTTTTTCCCTCTCGGGGGTTTTTTAATGAGGTCACCCAAATAAAAGGTAAAACCAGTTTGAGAAAAATAAGTGCCTCGGTTTTCAGCCTTTATCTTTCTCCGTTTGAAGTAATGTGATGCGTCGCCAAGAAAGAAGGCATCGCCTAGGTCAAGGTGTCGCCAAGAAAGAAGGTGTCGCCTAGGTAAAGGCGTCGCCAGGAAAGAAGGCGTCGCCTAGGTGAAGGCGTCGCCAAGAAAGAAGGCGTCGCCCAGGTGAAGGCGTCGCCTAGATGAAGGTAGGCGCCGTTGAGGAACATGACGAAGGAAAAGCGCACAATGTGCGAAACGTATGCAAAGTAAAGCGGCGTTGCAAAAATCAAGTATGATATAGAAAAGTTGATGTTACAAGCAATGTTCAATACAATGGGAGTAGCGCAAATAGGGCAAATATTACAACTCATGCAAATCACAAAAGAGCCACTATTCAGTGGCCATCGGAGTCAGCACTGGAGGAAGACGAAGCCCTGATCCCAGCCCGCAGAGCTCGAGTAAGTCGTGCCCTCCTCTCTTGGTTTATTTTCGAACCTGCACCAAGGGAGATAAATGTGTCAGAGACACCATGAAGCAAGACATGCACAGTTAGAAAGCAATAAAAAGGCCGAAGTCTCTAGGGCAGTGACTCATACCTATATACTTTTCGAGAGTTCCAGCGCTGAACTCCAAGCTGATCAAAGTAGCGGAGTCAAAACCTCCCGCTTCAGCAAGAATCCGGCAAGCTATTTGATCACCTGGAGCCAGCTTCTTGAAGGGTTTGGTTTTGAGGGCCCTCGCCTCTCTCACCCAATACAGTGGAAAACCATCCAGGGCGTCGGGAACAAGGTCAGTGTAGCAGATCTTGAAGAACCGGCCTTTCCACCCGGTGAACGAGTTTTGGAAGGGTGTGAGGAGAACTCTCCCGGGAACGTTACTGAGAGTTACCCAGAGGTTGTGCCTCTGCCTCTTCACCTCAAAGAAGTGAAGAAAGAGGTCAACCGAGGGCGCACAACCCAGAAACCCGAAGAGGATGTCAAAGGCTTTGACAAAGGCCCAGCTGTTGGGGTATAACTGGGCCGGAGCGACATTGATCTCCGTCAGCAGTTCCTTCTCGAACCGGGAGAAGGGCAGGCACACTCCGATGGTCTTGAAAACCACCTGGTAAAAGTAGAAAAAGGGGATCCCTTCGTTGGCCCGTTCGTCTCCACATACTGGCTCCCCTAGAGTGCAAGGGAGCACAACAATGTCGTCGTCATGCCTCCTCGCGAAGGCCCGGTGATCATAGGAACATGAATCCCCTTTGTGTTCCCTTATGGCCTTGGTAGCGCGTAAGCATGAACATTCATCAAGAAGTTCACTCGAAGCCTGTACCGCCCTGGTAGTCGGAAGTGATGACGTGGCATCAAGCTATTGTATAGGCGTGTTGATGGGACGCCAGGTTGGCAGAAGGGAAGGAGGTCGGGAGGCTCGTGTAGTCGCCAGTTATTAAGTTGGCGTGCTCCGATCTCCAGCACACCAGAACCGACCTTCACCGGGTTGAAGATGAAGTCGCCAGATGTAAACCCAGGCGACCAAGTGATTAGAGATCGCCGAAGCAAGCACATCGCCGGAGATGAAGGTGGTGCAGATTATGAAGGCGGCCGGCGAGACCACAGGGAAGGTGTGTACGAAGGCACCCTAGCTCGCCAATCTAGTAGAAATCGCACTCCAGGACAGCTATGCACTGAGTAGTATCATGCACAAGTAACTTAGCCAAAGGAGAGTCAGAAGTAGCGCCCAAGTCAAGGAGGCTCCAGATGATGGCACGTGTACAGCTGGATGCGAGCCACGTGTCCAGATGTGTAACTGCCAGGAGAGAGAAAGTGTCCAGGTATATAAGGGTTTCCCAACGAACTTCTGAGGTACGCACGTTCAGATTGTCTTCTTTACGCTTGCGAGTTTTTGAGTATACTGAGAGAGAACTGGTTCACGGTTCCTCGAGAGTTCTTGAGTGTTACTCTTGAAGTATTTGGTGGTTCAGTCACTGACTTGGGCGTTGGAGTGCGATCGGCCGCAGCGGCGCCATTCTGTTCTTTTGCAGGTTCTTGAGGTGGATCGCGGCGAAGGACGGAGGTTGACGCGGCGCACATGTCGATCCAAGTTTGACGAGGCAAGCTCCAACGTTTTGGTCAACAGGCAGGATCATCAGGCACCCAGCGTGGGGCCGTGTAAAACCTGTTCCCATCCACAGCGTGAGTTCTTGGAGGTTTTTGCAGTTTTCTGTGTGGTTGCGTGCTGGTGCAACCATTGTTCGTTGTTCATCTAGGTTTTATTCGGTGATTTCGCGTTTTCCACCGTTCGTTTGGGTTTCTGTTCGGTGAGGTGAAGTTTTCTGCTGCTTACGCGAGATTTGTTCGGTGAGATCTGAGCTCTTTGGCTCGTTTGTTTTTTCGTGGGAGAAGCGGTGGTTTCTGGTGGAGTTGCAGGGTTCTGTGGAGAGTTCCTATGTTCTTGAGTTTTCTTTCGAAAGTTTCGCGAAGTTTTGACCGATTGATCGCCGAATCGATCGTCGCTGAAGGAAGTGTTGTTCATTGCACTCTGTGATTTGCCAAGTTTTCATGAGAAAAATGAGAAGCAACCGTTCAAGTCCAGTCGCGCCCGTTGCTGCTGAAGGCGCCAGCGCCATGACTATGGCGCAGATGGTGGAAATCATGCGTTCGTTGCAGGCGAATGTGGAAGCCTCGCGTATAGAGCAGGCGAGAATGCATGAGGACCTGGTCGCCTCTCGGGCCAGGAATGACGAGCTTAGCAAAGTAACTGAAGAGCTGTGTCAAGCTCTTCAGGAGCAGCGAGGGCGCCCAGTCGCTGAAGAGGTCGCGCCGTCAACGCCGCCTCGTGTTTTTCCTATGCCTTTCGCTCAGGCGATTACCGACACGCCTATCCCTGCGAGTGTGGTACCTGTGAAGGCTGTTTTCACTGGCGTGGAGGATCCTGAAGCTCATCTCACCACGTTCCATACGCAGATGATGCTGTCAGGAGGATCAGACGCCGTGTACTGCAAGATGTTTGTGAGCACACTCCAGGGAACAGCGCTGGAATGGTTTGTGAGCCTGCCTACAGGTCACATAATCAACTTCCAACAGTTTTCTAAGATCTTCATCGAGCAGTACATCGTGAACAAGGCATCGCCCAGGGTGTCTTATGATTTGTTCGATATAAGGCAGTATCAGGGAGAGTCCCTCAGGGATAGTCCCTCAGGGATTACCTGAATCGTTTTGGGGCGCAAATGGTCCGATCGCCGGCCAAAGATGAAGAAATGCTGGTCTATGCATTTAAGAAGGGCGTGCTGCCGGGACCATTCTGCGAGGCATTGATCAGGGCTCACCCTGCCACGTTTGCTAAGGTTAGGCGACTTGCGGTGGCCCACATCGCCGATGAGAGTGAAGTCGCTGAGAAGAGAGGAAGCGTGGCTCCCGCTAGGCCACGCGCCCAGACCAGGATCCAGCCACAGAGGGTGCTGGAGACAGCGGCGGCCAGGAGGGATCAGAGGACTCGCCATCCTTATGATCCAAGGAAGAACAAGGGCAGGGGCCAAGGGCGCCCGCAACCAGCACGCCGGGAGTATAATCGCCCGCCAAAGCACAAGTTTGTCATGGGATTGGCGGACCTGATCGCCATTCCCAATATATCAGCTAGGTTGAAAGCGCCCGAGAAGGTGGGCGACAAGGTGCTGGGACCAAAGCCAGACGCCTGGTGTGAGTTTCACCAGGGCTTTGGCCACACCGTGGATTCGTGCTTGGCTTTAGGATACCAGCTCGACGATCTGGTCAAGAGCGGGTTCCTAAACGACTACCTGCTGGATAGAAGGACGGGGGGCGCGTCGAGCTCCCAACCAGCAGGCGGTGAGGCTCAGCAGCACGAGATGCCTACTCACGGGGAAATCCACACCTGATGTGATTCCAATAGCCACATAGAACAAGATTCTTGACATTTTTAGGAATCACCTTGAGCTGGAAAATATAGAGGCACTTTTCTTAGAGTTGGATCATTGTTCTAAGACAAGAACTCACCAAAAACTAGTACCAAATCCCAAACTCATTTGGATGAACCAAATATTGTCAAATTGAATCAACAAAGGAATGAAAACTGGAATGACCGAACAGAATTAAACAACAATTCATATGAACCGAACAGAATTAAGAACAAAACAGAACAAAGTGCTGGAAAATAGAAAAACCAAAACTGAAAAACTCAAGAACACAAAGCAACATGAACAATTGAAGAAGAAGAAAGGAAGGAGAAGAGAATGCTCATGAAGATGGAAGGAGGATGGATGATCTCGCCACTAGAAGTGTGGAATGCTCCTAGATGAGAGTGATGCCGCCACTTGAGGACTCCATTGATCCATCAAGATAAGACTAGAGAAGAAGGCTTCAAAAGCTCTCCAAAGGTCACTCAAAATTTGAGTAGAGTTTTCTTAGATTAATTCCAATCTGAATTTTACAAAGGAAGCACCTCTATTTATAGCCTAAGGTGCTGAAAAAAATAGGTGGGAAATTTCAAATAAACTCATTTGAAATTCCCACCAAAAACAAGTCACATGGGAGGTGTGACCTTTTTCTACTATGTCACCTCCCAAAAACTACACCTACACCTATCTACTAATACACCCCCCTCCTAAAGCTCCTAACTAAAGCCTAAAAGATGCTAAAACAAAAGAGGTTTTTAATGTTTCCCTCTAAGCACCTTCAACTAAAGAAATTACAAAAAGAGAAAATAAATGTCCTCTAGCTCCCAAAGCTTTGAACATGCTTCTTGTAATCCTTTGAGGTGGACTTTGACCTCCATGGGCGTCCTCCATTTGTGCCTCCACCTCTTCTTGATCTTGTTGATTGGCCTCCATGTCCTCTTGAGCTTGATCTCCATCAACACCATTGCAGGAGGTTTCTCGGGTGGTGGATGCACCGCATCACAGAGGAAGAGGTATGCGAGGTCTGTGATGACGGTGGATATGTTCGAAGACCACTCGCCGGATGTGGACATTACGTTCACCAAGCAAGATCTTCGGGACGTTGTGCCTCATGACAACGATCCCATAGTCATCTCGTTGATTACAACAGGAAGGAAGGTTCACAGGGTTCTGGTGGACCAAGGAAGCTCGGCAGACGTGATGTTCTGGCTAACTTTCACGCAGTTGGAGTTACCCCTTGACCAGCTGAGGCCCTATGGAGGGTGTTTGTATGGTTTTGCTGGCGACCAGGTAGAGGTCGGGGGTACATAGAGTTGAGGACTACGTTTACAGATGAGGCGGGTTCGAGAGCAGAGAAAATCAAATACCTTGTCGTAAACGCTCCTTCAGCATACAACATTCTGTTGGGAAGACCCACGCTCAACAGAATAGGCGCTATACCGTCGACCCGGCACATGAAGGTGAAGTTGCCGTCTATGGAGGGGGTGGTGATCACCATCAAATCCGACCAGAAAGAAGCGAAGAAGTGCTATGAGAATAGCCTGAAAAACAAAAGGTCTGTGAGTTACGTGACAACCACCCCGCCTCCTGGTGTGAAGCCCAGATCGACGGTAATGGAAGAGACCGCCGGAAGAGACGTGGAGATGGTGGATGCTGAGCTGGGGGAGGGGAACGCCGGTCTGGAGGAAGAAGAGGCGAGGAATCGCCCTGAGGAAGCGAGGGAGCTGGGGATCGCCAGGGCGGTCATCGCCAGAGAGACCAGGCCAAAATCCGTCGAGCAGTGGCTCGAAAGAGAGATCGGAGGAAAGATCTTCAAGCTGGGAAGATCTCTGGAGGTCGAGCTCCAGGACCAGATCGCGAAGGTGATAGAGCGGCATCTGGATGCGTTTGCATGGTCCGCTTCGGACATGCTCGGGATCGATCCCGACTTCTTGTGCCATCATTTGGCGATGGACAACTTGGTGAGACCAGTGCGGCAGAGGAGAAGAAAGTTCAACGAGGAGAGGAGGCAGGCGATTAGAGACGAAACCCATAAGCTCCTCGCTGCAGGCCACATCAGGGAAGTCCAGTACCCTGAATGGCTGGCAAATGTCGTACTGGTGAAGAAGAGCAACGGGAAATGGCGCATGTGCGTCGATTTCACTGATCTGAATAAGGCTTGCCCAAAGGACTCATATCCTTTACCAAGCATAGACGCCCTGGTGGATAGTGCTGCAGGGTGTAAGTTGTTGAGTTTCCTGGATGCCTTCTCGGGGTATAACCAGATTAAGATGCATCCCATGGATGAAGAGAAGACTGCCTTCATGACCGAGAGATCGTGCTACTGCTACAAGGTGATGCCGTTTGGGCTGAAGAACGCGGGGGCCACGTACCAGAGGTTGATGGATCGAGTACTTGCCCCAATGCTGGGAAGGAATGTGCAAGCGTACGTGGATGACATGGTCGTGACCTCGCCAGAGAAAAGCAAGCACGTTGCGGACTTGGAGGAGTTGTTCACTACGATCGCCAAGTTTAGGTTGAAGCTGAATCCGGAGAAGTGTGGAAAGTTCCTGGGATTTCTCTTAACTGAAAGAGGAATAGAGGCCAACCCTGACAAGTGTGCCGCCATCTTGGCGATGAGGAGCCCGACCACTGTGAAGGAAGTACAACAGCTTACAGGTCGGATGGCCGCCCTGTCTCGCTTCGTGTCAGCTAGCGGAGAAAAGGGCCACCCATATTTTCAGTGCTTAAGGCGGAATAACAAGTTTGCCTGGACGAAGGAGTGTGAGGAAGCCTTCGTCAAGCTGAAGGAGTATCTGGCGAGCCCGCCAGTTTTGTGCAAACCGCTGGTGGGAACCCCTCTCAGGTTGTATTTTGCTGTAACTGAGAGGGCGGTGAGTGCGGTGCTCGCCCAGGACCAAGATCAGGCTCAAAAGCCTATTTATTTTGTTAGTAAGGTGCTGCAGGGCCCCGAAACGAGATATCAGGCCCTGGAGAAGGCTGCACTGGCTGTGGTATTTTCGGCGAGGAGGTTGCGCCACTATTTCCACAATTTTACAATACTGGTGATGACCGACCTGCCCATCCAGAAGGTCTTGAAGAAGCCCGATGTTGCGGGAAAGATGGTGAAGTGGGCAGTGGAGCTGTCGGAGTTTGATATTAAGTATGAGCCCCGAGGCCCGATCAAGGGGCAGATCTTCGCAGACTTCGTGGTCGAGCTCTCGTCTGAAGCGACACGAGCTGAAGGGGATGATTTCCGTTGGGTGCTTTCGGTGGACGGATCGTCGAACCAGCAGGGCAGCGGTGCTGGAGTCATCTTGGAGGGACCCAACGGCGTGCTGATCGAACAATCTTTGAGATTTGCCTTCAAAGCCAGCAACAATCAAGCAGAATATGAGGCGTTGATCGCCGGGATCTTGCTGGCTAAAGAGATGGGAGCCAGGGTGTTGATGGCAAAGAGTGACTCGCTGCTAGTCACGGGGCAAGTAACAGGCGAGTTCCAGGCTAAAGATCTACAAATGGCGGCTTACCTGGAGTATGTGCAGGAATTGAAGAGTTCCTTTGCCTCCTTTGAAGTGGTGCATGTGCCCAGAGAGCAGAATGCCCGAGCTGACTTGCTAGCTAAGCTCGCCAGTTCAGGCAAGGGGGGTAGGCAGAGGACGGTGATTCAAGAAACTCTGAAGACGCCGAGAGCATTTGTAGCAGATCACCTGGTTCTTCAGATAAGCAAGTCGACGGAGAAAGCGGCAAGGAGTCACAGATCCCTGACTCAAGAGACCTTGAGGTCGCCAAGAATAAGAGCATGTCGGGGGGAGAGGGTGAACATGACGCAGATCTGCACGACCCATGAGTCAGACACCTGGGTAACACAGTACAAGCGGTGCCTGGCAGATGGCCTTCTCCCGCTGGATCCGACAGAGGCTAGGAAGATAAAGAAGAATTCTAGCAAATTCACGATGATTGATGGCGAGTTGTACAGGTTTGGGTTCACTCACCCACTCCTGGAATGTGTGCATGGCGAGAAATGTACGAGAATTATGGCAGAGCTCGATGAAGGGATATGCGGAAGCCACGTCGGGGGTCGAGCTCTGGCCGCAAGGACTCTCCGTGCAGGTTACTACTGGCCAACGATGAGAGAAGATTGCAAGAGGTATGCGCAGTGCTGCAAGCAATGCCAGCAGCACGCCGATTGGCACAAGGCGCCTCCCGAGGAGTTGAAGTCGATTTACAGCCCCTGGCCGTTTCATACATGGGGAATCGACATCCTGGGACCATTCCCGCTGGCGATCAGGCAGATGAAGTACTTGGTGGTGGCAATTGAATATTTTACCAAGTGGATCGAAGCAGAACCAGTGGCCCAGATCACCGCACACAAGATCGAGGGTTTCGTGTGGAAGAATATTGTGTGCCGGTTTGGTGTGCCCAAGCGCCTGGTCTCGGACAATGGGACTCAGTTTGCAAGTCACCTGTTGAAGAAGCTGTGCGAGGGGGTGGGAATTCAACAAGTGTTTGCATCCGTCGAGCACCCTCAGACGAATGGCCAAGTAGAGTCAGCCAATCGGGTGCTGCTGAGAGGGTTGAAGAGAAGGCTAGAGAAAGCCAAAGGAAGTTCTTCTTGAATCAATGTAGAGTAATGGGGCGGAAGCAATGAATGAAGGTGAGCAAGATCCTCCTAGGAGTGGTGTTGATCTTGTAGGTGCATGCTATGTGTGGTTATTGGGTGGTTCGGCCAGCCCAAGGGAAAAGATGAAGGAATTGAAGTTTAGAGCCTAGGATTCTAGGGAGAAGCAAAGTTGAGCGCAAATGGGCAGCATAACTTTACTCACAATAAACTTGAAAATACAAGGTGTAGGCTCCTCCTTTTATAGGCTAAGGAGGACCATAATGCAACCCTAATGCTAGCCAAATGAAATGTAAATGTGAAGCACATGGGTGCACAAATGAGTACATGGGGAGGGGTGTGTCTAGTTTTTATGCTCACCCCCTCCATGGGCTTTCTAGACCGGCCTTGGTAAATTTAGAGGTTTTTTTAGAAACTCTAAGTTTACCTAGGTTGGTGTTTTAGGTGCCAAAATTAATTCTAAGAAAATTACAAATAAAGTTCCTATGCTAATTTTGACAAGAAATTAAAGTCTACTCTACACTAGAGTTTATGGCATTTGAACATGTAAAAGAACGTCTTCTTGGATCCTCTTGGCCATAACTCTATGGTTGGCCCAAATCTACCCTTTGGTGGGCTTGCATGTGGGCTTGTGCTTGGGCCTCTTCCATCATCCCCTCCCTCTTGAAAAGGATTTGTCCTCAAATCCAATACTTTTGCTTCCTAGGGGATGGTTGTGGCTGGATGGTGTTCATCATCTCCTCCTTCTTTGAGAAGATCTATCCTCAGATCTTCAGGCTTGATCTCAGATAGCAGCCTCTTGCTTCGCCAAAGCTTGTCCTTCTGGATCAAACGTCCACCTATAGAAATAATCAAATAAGGCATAGGTGTTAGTTTGCAAATTAATTTTACTAGGTTGCCATTTTTGTTTGTCTTTTGGTTTTGGCAACCTTGGACAAAGTTTCTCTTTTAATGGTTGTGTGTGGTCTCTAATCATCTTATGTATTTTAAAATGTTTATTTGTGGTTACCTTCTCTTTAGGCATAAATCCTATAGGAGATAGTAACAACTTAAAAGGAGAAAGATGATTTAGCACACACATAACTTTAAAAGTAGAAATATAAGTAGTTTTGTGAACTACTTGATGGTATGTTTGCTCATCTCTAGAGTTGTGTGTGCACATCATGATTATTCTAGGCAAAGTAGAAAGAGCTAGATTGTCAAATGTATTTTGACCATGCGTTTGAGGATGATAAGAATTTAAAGTGTGCAACTTAGTTGCAAGTTTTCCAAAGGAAATCCTCAAATCATGGTTTGCGAAATTTGGAGCTCTATTCAACATTATGCTTGAGGATAAACCATGAAGATGTATCACTTCTCTAGAGAAGAGTTTATCCATAACCATGAAGATTGAATCAAAACCTTTTGTTGTCCAAGGGAGTTTTAATATGAAATTTGTATCTTCCCAAGGATCATTTGCAAAAGGTGAAGGAGTATAGAGTTCATGAGACATTGCCTTAGGTGTAGTTTGAAAACAAGAATTGTACCTAAGGTAATGTCTTTGAACTTCTTTTCTCATGGGGGACAAAAGTTTTCCTTTTAAAAGCTCTAGAGTTTTATCAACTCTAATTTGTCCCATGAGTTCTCCTTCATGAAGACTTTTTCTCTTATGTGTAAGGATAGTCTCGTTGTGACAACCATTGTTTATAAGGATTTGTACACTTTGCAATGGTTGTCTCAATAAGACATGACAAGTTTCTTTAGGCCCTACTTCACATAAAAATTTGTTTTTGTAGATGCTTATAAAAAACTTGACATTCACTTGGTGATATCCTAGCACATATGAGAAATAATCTATTTCATTTTTATCTATGCAAGCTTCTTTTAAAGACTCTTCTTTTTCACTTAGGCTTGCAAGTGTTCCTTTACAAAAGGTAAGGCATTGAGGTTGTTCAACAAGACACATATTTTCAAAGGTATTTTTAAATCTTTGGTCTTGTTGAATGACCTTGTGGGAAGGAACACTCTTCTCCCACGCCTTTTGTTCTTCAAGGGTCTTCTTATGCTTTTCTTTTTCTTCTTTTTCTTTAGCTTCCCTTTCGACTTCCCCTCTCTTCTTTTGTATTTTTCTTTCCTTTCTTTCTTTATGGGAAGCAAACAATTTTTCTACCCTCATTTCCCAATCTAGGCAAGCTTCTATATTTTCTTTTCAATGGAAATGGGGTTGTTCTACCCTAACCTCTCTTGGGTTTTCTTGTTCTTTTCTATCTCTTCTATGTCTTCTAGGGGGTGCTTCATAATAATCATTTACTCTAATGCTTCCCTCCCCAAAAGAATCATGATCTTTAGAGATATATGCATGAGAAGGTAATTTTTTTAGAATGTGAGACTTCTCATTCTTTGCTTTAGTCAAAACATTAAGTTTAGTCTCACTCTCCAATTGTCTATATGCAATTGATTGCACAGTTTGTGAAACTTCTTTCAAAAGAGTTTTTAAAGATTTTAATTCACTTCCAATAGACTTTGTAGAATGAGAAGAAGAAGACATGGCTAAAGCTTTGTGTTATACAAGTATTTTACCTTGAGAAAACTTAGGAAAGTCAAAGAAGGTAGTTTTCCAGGTAAGGGAGGTGAGTCACAAAGGACTACTTAAATACCAAGCCTTTGCCTTAGCCAAAAACTATCCCCCAATGTCTTCACACAAAGCTTTCTCTTAGTAAACCACTTAGACACAATTAAGTTGAGAAATAAATGCAAGAAAACAATGTAAGCTATCTATTGAACAAAACTAGTCGGTTTAACACAAATTTAAACAAAACTAACCATGCAAAGCGTTACTACTAAAGCAATAGAAAAGCAATTACAAACAAGTAACAATTACTAATCAAGAATGCTATACTATTCGGCCCTAGGTGAGGCTTCTTGGACACTTTGAGCCTTTGAAGACACACTCACCGTCTAAAGCGTAATTAAGAGGTAATTAACACAAATTAAGTTGTAAGGAATTTAAGAAAATCCCCTTTGTTGATCCTCCTTTTGCTAGTGACACTCCCTCTTGTTGTCTTTGCTTGTTAGCCCTCCAAATGTGTGTAGTGTTTTGAGAAAGTTTGCTTCGGCTTTGTCTTTGTCTTCTCCTTAGAATGAAGGTCTTGATTCTCCAATTTCCAGCACCTATCAAAGGGCTAAACCTTAACCAAGTCAAGTTTCAATTCACATAAGCACCAAAGGAGAGAAAAAATTCCAGCACCCAAATTAGAGGTCAAAGAACAAAAGCAAGAAACAATTAAATTGAATAAAAGAGTACCATCAAAAGGAGTTAGATTATGACAACTAGAAAGAGGTTCAAGAAATATTAAGCAAGCAAATAAAAGGTACCAAAATAAAGGTAGGCACACAAAAGAATCCTAAGAATGGCACTAGATTTAGATGACCAAATAAAAAAAAACAGCACCACTGGAAAATGTTGTGGGCCAGAAACGTGTTTTTCCCCAATTTATGCTGAGCTGTGTTTTAAAGATATGATTCTGAAATTGGATATGCAAGATATTAAAGATCTTAGCTAAATCCTGGCTTTGGAATCACTCAAAACGCATGCACCTTTTAATAAATTTTGCAATTTTGGTGTTCAGTTACGCCAGCTGTAGCGCCTCAAGTTTGCACACTGATTTTAAAAGATTTATCCTTTTTTTTCTGTTGCTTCTTTTGGACTAATTCTTTTTTTGTCCTTTCTATAACACTTCAAACTTGCAAATTCCAGAGAATCAAAATTTTCCTATGAGTGGAAATATTTTTCTGGATCAAAATAGTCAGCACAGAAAATCTGAAACAGGGGATTCTGAAAACTGGAAACAAAAACAGCAAGATACCAAAGTTTAGACACAATGAAAATTTGTGAAATAGAATTGTGTAGGAACTAAACACAATATGAACTCAAACTAAAATTAAAAAGGCACCAAAAGAGCAAAGAACAGCAGATTCAAGCAATTAAATAGACCCAAAATCAAGAAACAATCAAGCCAAATAAAAGGACTACTATGAATTGTTGACAATATGGATGAACATGACTTGACAAAACATGTATAGATTCAGAAAATTAAAGACTCAAAGCATAATATGAACCAAATAATGAAAGCAATAAAGACTCAAAAGCCTAAAAGAAAATAGCAACTCAAAGGTGTATGGAATCCTATCACAAATTGCACAAGAACTTGTTCAAGATCAATTGAACAAGAGTGCTTCGGTTGGATCTTCCACAAAGCACACCAAACAAATTAAAATGTAAAAAACAGCAAGACAATTATGGAAAATAAGATGAACAACATGAAAGTAAAGAAGAACTAAAAATGAAAGACCAAAAGCAACTCATCTTGAAGAACCATAGCTCATGATACCAAATGATGGCATTTCATGAAGTTCTTCTTGAATCAATGTAGAGTAATGGGGCGGAAGCAATGAATGAAGGTGAGCAAGATCCTCCTAGGAGTGGTGTTGATCTTGTAGGTGCATGCTATGTGTGGTTATTGGGTGGTTCGGCCAGCCCAAGGGAAAAGATGAAGGAATTGAAGTTTAGAGCCTAGGATTCTAGGGAGAAGCAAAGTTGAGCGCAAATGGGCAGCATAACTTTACTCACAATAAACTTGAAAATACAAGGTGTAGGCTCCTCCTTTTATAGGCTAAGGAGGACCATAATGCAACCCTAATGCTAGCCAAATGAAATGTAAATGTGAAGCACATGGGTGCACAAATGAGTACATGGGGAGGGGTGTGTCTAGTTTTTATGCTCACCCCCTCCATGGGCTTTCTAGACCGGCCTTGGTAAATTTAGAGGTTTTTTTAGAAACTCTAAGTTTACCTAGGTTGGTGTTTTAGGTGCCAAAATTAATTCTAAGAAAATTACAAATAAAGTTCCTATGCTAATTTTGACAAGAAATTAAAGTCTACTCTACACTAGAGTTTATGGCATTTGAACATGTAAAAGAACGTCTTCTTGGATCCTCTTGGCCATAACTCTATGGTTGGCCCAAATCTACCCTTTGGTGGGCTTGCATGTGGGCTTGTGCTTGGGCCTCTTCCATCATACCCCGTATAGTTTGGGCGTACCACACCGCCGAGCAGTCAGGAACCCATGAGACCCCGTTCAGCTTGGTCCATGGGTGCGACGCAATGATTCCAGGAGAGCTCGCCGAGATTCCAGAACTTCGTGGAGGAAGACTCGAATGAGGAGACAAGGTTGAACCTGGACCTACTGGATGAGGTCAGGGAAGAGGCGAGATTAAAAGCTGAGGCGGTGAAGAGAAGGATTGAACGAAGATATAACTCGAAGGTGATGCCAAGGCAGTTCAGAGAGGGTGACCTGGTGATGAGGAAAGCCCACCAGTACGAGATGGAGAATAAGCTGTCGCCTAAGTGGACGGGACCGTTCAGAATAACCGAGGCGCTCGGGAACGGCGCCTACCGCTTAGAGACATTGGACGGAGGGGCGATTCCTCGCACTTGGAACGCCACGCACCTCAAGTTGTATTATAGTTAAGAACTTTGTAAGTAAAGGCAAACGCGAAGTTATATTACAATGTTTCTGTTAAAACAGTTTGAAGGGGGCACTCTTTTTCCCTAAGAAGGGTTTTTAACGAGGCCACCCAATAAAGAAGAGTTTTCGAAGCTTAAAGTTGTTTTAGATTGCATCCTTGTTGTTTTCCGAAAGTTTTGAAGAAAGACCTTGTCACTTATATGTGATTTAAGGCAAGTTAAAGATATATTGCATGCTTTCTAAAAAGTTTCTAAGTCCCCATCGTTTTTCGGCGATTGGCGGTACCAGTTGAAGTTAAAGTCCTCATCGTCTTTCGGCGATCGGAGGCACCAGTTAAAGTTAAAAGTCCTCATCGTCTTTCGGCGATCGGAGGCACCAGTTAAAAGACCTCAACGCCCTCGCGCGTCCTGAGGCAAGATAAAGACCTCCTCGCCGTCGAGCGAGCGCAGGCGAGGAAAAGTAAAAAGTCCTCAGTGCTTCCAGAGGAGAGAAGATGTAGCCTCTGGGGCAATGTAGAGGCACCAGTGAAAAGTCCTCAGTGTTTTTGGGGGGGAGAAGATGTAACCCCTGGGGCAATGTAGAGGCACCAGCGAAAGTCCTCAGTGTTTCTGGGGGAGAGAAGATGTAACCCCTGGGGCAATGTAGAGGCACAAGTTAAAGACCTTCTCGCCGATGAGCGAGTTCAGGCGAGTTAAGGACCTTCTCGCCTATGAGCGAGTTCAGGCGAGTTAAAGACCTTCTCGCCGATGAGCGAGTTCAGGCAAGATAAAATCCTTCTCGTCTCGAACGAGTTCAGGTATGGTGTGAAGGGTGGAAGAAGTTTGGAGGGTGGCTAAGGTAGGTTCGAAGAGAACGCCTAGCCACCCGGTCTTTTGTTCTGAAGCTCAGGAAGGTAGAGAAGGATCCGAAAGGCGCCTCTACCCCCAGATAAAGGAACAATGGCCAAGTTGTGAAGGCAGGAAGAAGCTGATATCGCCAAGAGTCTTTGGCGACCAGGAAAAGTTCAAGCAAGGGCGAGAAAGTCAAGACCCGTTTTGATAAGGCAGATCAGATGAGCGGTGTCTTAAGCTGTTAGTTGAGTTGAAGTTTGAAGAGCGATTTTACGCTAAGGTTCATTGCCTTGAGATTACAAGTTGTTAGAAGTGATTGTTACTCGAAAGTCAGTGGTTCGAAGCAGTTAAGTATATAATCGCGCTTACGAAATTGCTAAGTTAATTTCTTGAAGAAAATTATACAAGAAGAGATAAAGCAGACGAAGAAGTTACAAGAAGAATACAGAGAAAGGGAAAGTTCATTACAATTATGTGTAGGGGGAAAGCATAAAGATCGTGGATGGAGGGAAGCAATCAGTCTTCAGCAGGAACAACCTTCCCGTCCACCACCTCGTTGTAGAGAGACACCATGGTAAGATCCAAATCGGGGTACAGGCAGGCGAACTGTTCCCGGGCGGCCTCGAATCCAGCAGCGAGAATCTGGGCAGAGCTCAGATCAAGTTCTTCGATCTGTTTCTTTAGCCCCTCGTTCTGCTGCTTCAGCTCTTCAGCTTGCTTCTTGAGTTCTTCAATGGTTTCCCGAGCTTGAAGAAGGTCTTCAGCAACCTTCTTAGATTCTGCCTGCACTTGGGCCAGTTCAGCGGCGATCTTCCCGTTTTCTTCGTTGGCTTCGGCGAGCTTGGCCACGATGTCGTCTCTTTCTTTCTCCACCTTCCCCAAGAAGACCTCCCGATCGGCTGACCTTTTCTCGAGGTTCTTTACCTTGGCGGCGTCTGCTTTGATCAACGCCTCCAGGTCAGCCACTTTGACACGATAGGGCACCAGCTTGCTCTCCAGCTCAATCTTCTCTTGAGCCAAAAGCTGCACCTTATGGCGTAGATCGGTGGCCTCCTTGCGCGCCACCCGGAGCTCGGTGCTCATAGCATCTTCTACTCGGGAGTGTTCGATCTCGGCGAGTGTAAGATTGCAGGATAACCTCTCCGCCTCAATCCTTATGGTGCTATTCTCAGTTCGGAGTGCGAAGAGGTCATCCTGGAGCTTCCTGGTAGAACTCTCCACAGCTTTAGATATGATGGAGGGGAAATCCTCCGCCATCATCTTCAGTTTTGCTGAGAAGGGCTCCCATACCCTTTTGACCTCAAGAGAGAGGTTTGCTGGTGGAGGCACCAGGGGGGCTTGTTGTTGGTTCTCGCCGCCACCTTCTTGAGTTGGTTGTTCAATGAGTGCTTCCTGGCATGGTGGCGACGTCGGGGATTCAGTGATAAGGATTGGAGAGTTGTGGGCACCCTCATCCCCGACTGGTGCAACATTTGCAGTTGAGGCATTTGAAGGAGGACCCCTTCCAGCTGATACATAAGGCGTGGAGGCGCTCGGGGGGTTCTCCATGAAGTTAGGCTCGGTGGCCTCAATCACAGGGGGTGCAGACGCCAGAGGAATCGCTTGGACTGGCGAGGTGGGAGCTGGTGGAGGAAGCAATGTTGGAGGCGGAGCGGGTGTGGAAGGTGGTGTTGATGTTGGGGGAGGAGGTGGAGCAGATGGTGAAGAAGGCGCCACCCTCTTCCTCTTGGTGACAAGGCCATCTTCAGTCGCCTCGTCATCTTCTTCTTCTTCCTCGTGAACCACTTGAGGGGTTTTCCTCTTTGGTTTCCTGAGGATAAGCTTTTTGCGCTGATTGGCGGGCTGGGCCTCGGAGGAAGTTGGGCCTTTAGGTGGCGATCTGCCCTGTGCAGCGGCGATCTCCACCACTGAGTTTGGCACGATCTGGGAACCCGATGCCAACCCGTGGGCTCGGGCGAGCGCCCTCAGTTCAGCAAGTTTGCCCTGGCCCAACATACGATCTGCATAAAGCAAAGATACATGGGTTAGCTCGGAGAGAAAAATAAACGCATAAGTCAGTATGCAGCAAAGGCAGATAAGCGGTGCAGAAAATAAAACCAAAGTCTTGTGCACAACACACAAGACGCCCAAAAACAGTTAGCAGAGGTAATGTCAAAGTAAAGACTTAGACGTTGAGGTGAGTTCAAACCTATGCGAACTTCGAGTTGATCTTCGAAGAACTCGTAGGAGATGAGTGTAGTAGTGAGGAAAGTAATATTGGCGTCTGCCACACTCTTCCAGAAGAAGCATAGGTCCTTGTCCAAAGCACCCATGCTATCAGGACTTCTTGGCCTCCTGAAGCTTCCCTTGGACTCTTTGTTCCCCTTGTTTACCCAATACAAGGGGAAACCGTCGAGCAGTGAGGCGTCCTTGTCGTTTGGGCGCACCTGGACAAACTTGCCCTTCCAGTCTTTGTAAGATTGCTGGAAGATAGAGAGGATTGACCTCCCAGCAATCCCGTTCAAACTCACCCACAGGCGATCTCCTGGGTGTTTGGCTTCGAAGAGGAAAAGAAAGACGTCCACTGACGCTGGCAACCCCAGATGGTCGCACATGATCTGGAACGCCCGCACGAACGCCCAGCTGTTGGGATGGAGCTGGGCGGCGGCGATGTCGAGCTCGGTAAGAAGCTCCCTTTCAAAACGAGTGAAGGGAAACCTAAGTTTCACCTTCTTGAACAGAGTGGTGTAGACGAAGCAGAACAACCCGCCGTTGTTCCCTTTGTCGTCGGTGCACACTGGCATATCGGGGGGGCAAGGTAGCACCGTCATCTTGTCGTCATGCTCCTTGTGGAACGACAGGTGAGGCTCGTCCCCTTTCTTCAGTCGAAGAACTGCCCTAACAAAGTTTACTGAGGAAGTTTCCTTCAGCAAGGTCGGGGTGGCCCATGGGTATACTTTTTTGAAGTCTGGGGAAGGAACGGAGGCTCCTCCGGCGACAGGTGGAGTAGCCTGAGCCAGGTTAGAGCGGGAGGGTGCAGGCCTCTCAGCCTGGGAAGAAGAAGCACCAGGTGCTCGCGTTTGGTTGTGTGCTTGAAATGAAGGGTTTTGTGACGAGGGAGGAGGATTTGGGGTGATCTTTGAGCGAGCCATCGCGGAAGCTGCAAAGGAAAAAGAAAAGAAAAGGTGATCAGGGTTCGCAGAGGCTGACTCGATCGTGAAGGAAGGGTGAAAAACAAACGAACGAAGGTTCGTTGTAACGAAGACGAAGCCCTAAGTTACGAGAAAGGAGAAATAGAAGAAACAACCCACAACGTATGCACTAGACAATTAAAGGATGATGCGAATCGGTTAAAATGCAGGAGAAATCAGCAGAAGAAGTAAAAGGGGTACCTTTTTATGATCGGAAGAATGATGAAGGAAGTTGGTGATTCAGGAGGTTGAAGAACGTCGTGAGCTTTTGCAGAAGAAAGTTGAAGAGTCTGAGAAAACGAAGAAGTGATGGAACAGTGAAGAGAAATGGGTTTAAGGGTTTTTCGAGTGGGTTTGGGAAGCGCAAACGGCAACTAAAAGTAACCGTTGATGGAGCCACGTGTCGAGCGATGGGAGGAGTGTTTGGTGGGGCGTCAGTCAGGAAAGCAGAAAGTACAACCGCTTGGAATTCTGCGTCAGCGCCACGTAGATCGGTATTGACGTGACTCCTTTAGTCTTTTCCCTGGACAAGTCTTCGCTTAAGACTGGGGGGCTTGTGTACCGCCCTGGTAGTCGGAAGTGATGACGTGGCATCAAGCTATTGTATAGGCGTGTTGATGGGACGCCAGGTTGGCAGAAGGGAAGGAGGTCGGGAGGCTCGTGTAGTCGCCAGTTATTAAGTTGGCGTGCTCCGATCTCCAGCACACCAGAACCGGCGGTCACCGGGTTGAAGATGAAGTCGCCAGATGTAAACCCAAGCGACCAAGTGATTAGAGATCGCCGAAGCAAGCACATCGCCGGAGATGAAGGTGGTGCAGATTATGAAGGCGGCCGGCGAGACCACAGGGAAGGTGTGTACGAAGGCACCCTAGCTCGCCAATCCAGTAGAAATCGCACTCCAGGACAGCTATGCACTGAGTAGTATCATGCACAAGTAACTTAGCCAAAGGAGAGTCAGAAGTAGAGCCCAAGTCAAGGAGGCTCCAGATGATGGCACGTGTACACCTGGATGCGAGCCACATGTCCAGATGTGTAACTTCCAGGAGAGAGAAAGTGTCCAGGTATATAAGGGTTTCCCAACGAACTTCTGAGGTACACACGTTCAGATTGTCTTCTTTACGCTTGCGAGCTTTTGAGTATACTGAGAGAGAACTGGTTCACGGTTCCTCGAGAGTTCTTGAGTGTTACTCTTGAAGTATTTGGTGGTTCAGTCACTGACTTGGGCGTTGGAGTGCGATCGGCCGCAGCGGCGCCATTCTGTTATTTTGCAGGTTCTTGACGTGGATCGCGGCGAAGGACGGAGGTTGACGCGGCGCACACGTCGATCCAAGTTTGACGAGGCAAGCTCGAACGTTTTGGTCAACAGGCAGGATCAAAGCCCAAGGGTATAGGTCCTTGGGACTGACCCTGGGGGAGGTAGCATGAGAGGACATTCGTTAACAAGATCCGGGATTGTCAAAGGCGTATGGCCCGCCGGAAATGCAAGACTCGAGCGATGGGAGCGAATGCTGGAAGAACCCTTCGTGAGAAGAAGAAAGGGTGCAAGAAGAGAGAGTGTAAGTAGGTTACGAAGAGTGCAAAAATGATGAAAACAGTTTCAGAGTTTGAAGAGTTAAATAAAGCGATTAGAGCGCCAAACGACGCGAATGGATGCACCGCACGATCGAGCCACGTGGCAGCAGATGGAAGGTTGGCCCTGGCATCCCTGGTTAAACTCAGAACATGTCGTATCGACAGAATACCCAGTGGTACGATGCGCCGTCGAAAGTGGGTCAGGGGCACAGTAGGAGTCAGGATCAATTCGAATAACTGAACGTCCCATTAGCCATACAAAGAGCGCCACGTGGATCGAGTCGAATGACCGAACGTCCCATAAGCCATACGAGAAGCGCCACGTGGATGGCATGGGGAGAATCTTGAGCTCTTCGTTGTTCCCGGGCGTCGACCAAGGCCAAGGTCAAAGTCAATGTCAAGGTAAAGACGACGCCCAAGGCGTCGCCTGGAAGGACATAAAGGGCGACGCCAGCGTAAGACGTCGCGGGCGTCGTCAACCAAAATATCAGCGAGGTTGTCTCCCCCATACCCACAGGTAGGAAAGACTGTGGAGGGAGACGAAGTCGAAGAGGGCGAAGTTAGTTACTGGCGCCGCCTCCCCGATACCCACAGGTAGGAAAGACTGTGGAGGGAGACGGGACCACCAAAACGCCAGCGAATCACTGGTAGGGCGTTCCCCGATACCTATGGGAAGGAAAGACCACGGAGGGAACGACCCCCCCCCCCCCACAGCACTCGGCGTTTCAGACACCCGAGGACGATACGGCGTTGCTGTGGCAGGCCTCTCCTTAGGCGTGGGCGTCAGGCGTTAAGGATCAAGGGAAGGACCGTTTGGGTGTTGGGGACACCCCGTGGACGATACGGCTCCATTAGGTGAGCCTCTCCATGGGCGTGGGCATTGGCGCGTGACCTTTCCCGGGCCTACAAGGCCGCCCAACAAAGTGAAAGAAGCGAGTATAATGCAAGCAAAACAACCAAGGCACAAGAAGGCAAAGGATGAGAATAAAATCACACAGGCAGAATTCTATGTCGCGAGGACACGAAAGTAATCATAACAAAATCCCAGAGTTGTAGCAAGAGTGCAGATGAATCAAAGAATTACAAATTTGTCAGAGAAGGTTAAAACAAGTATAAAGGAATGGGCTGATGATCGAGGGTGGCGGCTCAATCGTCTATGTACCGTCCCGTATCCGGGCGTTGACTAAGTCAAGGTCAAAGTCAACGCCTGGCGAGAGTCAAAGTCAACGCAGGGTGTCGCCTAGGTGGAGAGACGCCAAGTGCCAGCATCGCCAAGAGGAAGCGTCGCCAAGACAAGGCGTCGCCTAGGTGAAGGCGTCGCCCAACCAGGGCGTCGCCAGATCAAACAGTGCTAAAGCAAGGCAATCACAGTGTGGTTCCCCGGTACCCATGGGTAGGAAAGACCATGGAGGGAGCGACGCCGTGGGAAGGCCTCAGGTCCCGATAGCCCGGGGCAGCGATAAAGAGAAGGAAAAGGTGGCTTCAAGGCCATAGTGATAGCAACAGTGTAGGGCAACCTGACTCGTGAAGTACCCCTGCCGCCCCAGAGACGCCTTTGGGACAGATACGACTCAAGAGGAAGCGGGCGTGCCCCTCCGGTTATATTTTACTGTAACAGAGCGGGCCATCAGTTCTGTGTTAGTCCAGGAGCAGGACCAGAGTCAGAAGCCCATCTATTTTGTAAGCAAGGCATTACAGGGAGCTGAGACGAGGTACCAAGCGCTGGAGAAGGCGGCGCTAGTGGTAGTATTTTCTGCCAGGAGGCTCCGTCATTACTTCCACAGCTTTACGGTGGTTGTGATGACAAACCTCCCTATACAGAAAGTGTTGCAGAAGCCTGATGTGGCGGGAAGAATGGTGCGCTGGGCGGTGGAACTGTCAGAATTCGACATCCAGTATGAGCCAGGAGGATCCATCAAAGGGCAGGTGTACGCAGATTTTATAGCGGAACTTTCGCCCAGAGGTGAGCAAGAGGTGGAAGTGGGTTCGCAGTGGCTGCTCTCGGTTGATGGCTCTTCCAACCAACAAGGGAGCGGTGCGGGAATAGTCTTGGAGGGACCCGACGACATACTGATCGAGCAGGCCCTATGCTTCGCCTTCAAGGCAAGTAACAATCAGGCAGAATATGAAGCCCTGATAGCAGGAATGCTCCTGGCCAAGGAGATGGGCGCGCAGAACCTCCTGGTGAAGAGCGACTCCCAGCTGATTACGGGGCAGGTGTCGGGTGAGTTCCAGGCGAAGGACCCACAGATGGCGGCGTATCTGAAATACGTCCAGTTGTTGAAGGGAGCATTCAACGCTCTTGAGCTGATACATGTCCCGAGGGAGCAGAATGCCAGAGCTGACCTGCTTGCAAAGCTGGCCAGCTCAGGCAAGGGGGGTAGACAGAGGACAGTGATCCAAGAGACTCTCAAAGCTCCGCGTAGATTCGTGGAAGACAACAGGGTGGATGTCCTCCAGATTTATACATCAAGGGGAAGGCCGAGGAGTCATTGCTCTTTGACCCAAGATACGCAGAGGGCGCCCCGCATCAGCATGTACGCGGGCGTGCCCGAGGGAGAGCAGATGCAGGTATGCGTTTTGGCCAAGGGAGACACCTGGATGACGCCCTACAAGCGATACCTGGCGGATGGGGCTCTCCCAGTGGAGCCTGAAGAGGGTAAAAAAGTCAAAAGAAATGCCGCAAGATATACTTTGGTGGATGGGGTGCTGTTCAGGCACGGTTTCACTCACCCTATCCTAACTTGCATCAGTGGCGACGAGTGCACCAGGATAATGGCGGAGCTACACGAAGGCATCTGCGAGAGCCACGTAGGGGGAAGATCCCTAGCCTCCAAGGTAATACGCGCAGGTTTCTTCTGGCCAACAGTGAAAGAGGACTGCGCACGACACGCCCAGCGATGCAGGCAATGCCAAAAGCACGCCGACTGGCACAAGGCGCCGCCAGAAGAATTGCGATCCATATACAGCCCATGGCCTTTCCATACATGGGGAATCGACATCTTGGGCCCGTTCCCACTGGCAATCAGGCAGATGAAGTATTTGATCGTCGCCATCGAATACTTCACCAAGTGGATAGAGGCAGAGCCCGTTGCACAGATCACTGCGCACAAGGTACAACATTTTGTGTGGAAGAACATTGTGTGCCGTTTTGGCGTACCTAGGCGCCTAATATCTGATAACGGGACCCAGTTTGCCAGTCAGCAGCTGAGAAATCTGTGCGCTGAGGTAGGAATCAAACAAGTGTTCGCATCGGTTGAACACCCCCAGACCAATGGACAAGTGGAGTCGGCAAACAGAGTTCTGCTGAGGGGGTTAAAAAGAAGGTTAGAGAAAGCCAAAGGGGCGTGGGCGGAAGAGGTACCAAGGATCGTATGGGCATATCACACCACGCCCCAATCCTCTACTATGGAGACGCCCTTCAGTTTGGTGTACGGGTCGGACGCGATGATTCCGGTAGAAATACATGAGAGCTCACCACGTTTTCAAAACTTTGTGGCGGAAGAATCCAATGAAGAAAGGCGGGTAAACCTGGATCTACTAGATGAGGCCAGAGAAGAAGCCAGAATCAAAGCGAAAGCAGTGAAGAGAAGAGTAGAGCGATAATACAGCTCTAAGGTAAAGCCGCGGCAGTTTCAGATTGGCGACCTGGTTATGAGAAAGGCTCACCCATACAAGTTGGAGAATAAGCTGTCTCCTAAGTGGACCGGACCCTTCAGAGATACTGAGGCTAAGGGCAACGGTTCATACAACCTAGAGACCTTGGAGGGGGTCCCATCCCACACAGTTGGAATACAACCAACTTAAAATTTTATTTCAGTTGACTTATGTAAGCAATTATGTAACACTTTAGTTGAAGGGGACGCTCTTTTTCCCTCTTGGGGGTTTTTTAATGAGGTCACCCAAATAAAAGGTAAAACCAGTTTGAGAAAAAGAAGTGCCTTGGCTTTCAGCCTTTATCTTTCTCCGTTTGAAGTAATGTGATGTGTCGCCAAGAAAGAAGGCGTCGCCCAGGTGAAGGCGTCGCCTAGATGAAGGCAGGCGCCGTTGAGGAACATGACGAAGGAAAAGCGCACAATATGCGAAACGTATGCAGTGTAAAGCGACGTTGCAAAAAATCAAGTATGATATAGAAAAAGTTGATGTTACAAGCAATGTTCGATACAATGGGAATAGCGCAAATGGGGCAAATATTACAACTCATGCAAGTCACAAAAGAGCCACTTTTCAGTGGCCATCGAGTCAGCACTGGAGGAAGACGAAGCCCTGATCCCGGCCCGCAGAGCTCGAGTAAGTCGTGTCCTCCTTTCTTGGTTTATTTTCGAACCTGCACCAAGGGAGATAAATGTGTCAGAGACGCCATGAAGCAAGACATGCACGGTTAGAAAGCAATAAAGGCCGAAGTTTTTAGGGCAGTAGCTCTTACATATGTACTTTTCGAGAGTCCCAGCGTTGAACTCCGAGTTGATCAAAGTGGCAGAGTCAAAACCTCCCGCCTCAGCAAGAATCCGGCAATTTATTTGATCACTTGGAGCCAGCTTCTTGAAGAGTTTGGTTTTGAGGGCCCTCGCCTCTCTCACCCAGTACAGCGGAAACCCATCCAGAGCGTCGGGAACAAGGTCAGTGCAGCAGATCTTGAAGAACCGGCCTTTCCACCCGGTGAACGAGTTTTGGAAGGGTGTGAAGAGAACTCTCCCGGGTACATTACTGAGAGTTACCCAGAGGTTGTGTCTCTGCCTCTTCACCTCAAAGAAGTGAAGAAAGAGGTCAACCGAGGGTGCACAACCCAGAAACCCGAAGAGAATGTCGAAGGCTTTGACAAAGGCCTAGCTGTTGGGGTATAACTGGGCCGGAGCAACGTTGATCTCCGTCAGCAGTTCCTTCTCGAACCAGGAGAAGGGTAGGCGCACTCCGATGGTCTTGAACACCACCTGGTAAAAGTAAAAGAAAGGGACCCCTTCGTTGGCCCGTTCGTCTCCGCATACTGGCTCCCCTAGAGTGCAAGGGAGCACAGCAATGTCGTCGTCATGCCTCCTCGCGAAGGCCCGGTGATCATAGGAACACGAATCCCCTTTGTGTTCCCTTATGGCCCTGGTAGCAAGCAAGCATGAACATTCGTCAAGAAGTTCACTCGAAGCCCAAGGGTACAGGTCCCTGGGACTGACCCTGGGAGAGGCAGCATGAGAGGACATTTTTTAAAAACAAGATCTGGGATCGTCAAAGGCGTGTGGCCCGCCGAAAATGCAGGAGTCGAACGATGGGAGCGAAGGCTGGAAGAACCCTTCGTGAGAAAAGAAAGGGTACAAGAAGGAAGGGTGCAAGAAGGAAGGGTGCAAGAAGGAAGGGTGCAAGAAGAGAGAACGTAAGTAGGTTATGAAGAGTGAAAAATGATGAGGATAGATTTAGAGTTTGAAGAGTTAAATAAAGTAGTTAGAGCGCCAAACGACGCGAATGGATGCACCGCACGATCGAGCCACGTGGCAGCAGATGGAAGGGTGGCCCTGGCATCCCTGGTTAAACTCAGAACACGTCGTATCAATAGAATACCCGATGGTACGATGCGCTGTCGAAAGGGGATCAGGGGCACAGTAGGAGTCAGGATCAAATCGAATGACTGGATGTCCCATCAGCCATACAGGAAGCGCCACGTGGATCAAGTTGAATGGCTGAACGTCCCATCAACTATACAAGAAGCGCCTCGTGGAAGATACGGGAAGGGCCTTGAGCTCTTCGCTGTCCCTAGGCGTCGACCAAGCCCAAGGTCAAAGTCAATGTCAAGGTAGGGACGACGCCCAAGGCGACGCTAGCATGAGACGCCCGAGGCGTCGCCTGGAATGACATAAAGGACGACGCCAGCCTGAGACGTTGCGGGCGTCGCCCACCAAAATATCAGCGAGTTTGCCTCCCCGATACCCACAGGTAGGAAAGACTGTGGAGGGAGACGAAGTCGAAGAAGGTGAAGTTAGTTACTGGCGTCACATCCCTGAGACCCATAGGTAGGAAAGACTGTGGAGGGAGGCGGGACTGCCAAAACGCCAGCGAATCGCTGGCAGGGCGTTCCCTGATACCTATGGGAAGGAAAGACCATGGAGGGAATGACCCCCTCTCAGAACACTCGGCGTTTCAGACACCCGAGGACGATACGGCACTGCTGTAGCAGGCCTCTCCTTAGGCGTGGGCGTCGGGTGCTAGGATCAGGGGAAGGACCGTTTGGGTGTTAGAAGCACCCCGTGGACGATACGGCTCCATTAGATGAGCCTCTCCGTGGGCGTGGGCGTGGGCATCGGCGCGTGACCTTTCCCAGGCCTACAAGGCTGCCCGACGAAGTGAAAGAAACGAGTATAATGCAAGCCAAACAACCAAGGCATAAGAAGGCAAAGGATGAGAATAAAATCACACAGGCAGAATTTTATGTCGCGAGGACACGAAAGCAATCATAACAAAATTCCAGAGTTGTAGCAAAGGTGCAGACAGTTCAAAGAATTACAAGTTTAACAGAGAGAGTCAAAAACAGAGGTAAAGTGTAAAAGAATAAAGCTTGAAGGTAAAGGTGGCGGGTGAGAGACAGCGGTTCAGTCATCCAAGTCCATGGCACGACCTTCCCGTCGACGACATGGTGTGTGGGGTCGCAGTTTGAAATATTGATGCCAGGGTTCTCGCAGGACGCCTGAGTCAGAGCCTCTTAGAAGCCCTCTTCAAACGCCCCCGCCATCTCCCCGGTCAATTCTTGGACCTCTCCCTCTAGTTCCGCAACCCTAGAGTCCTTGGATGTCAATTGCTTCTCCAGAAATTCCTTCTCCACGCGGAGCTTGTTAGCCTCGGCTTGGAGAAGGCTCAAAGCTTCAACCTTCGCAGCCAAGGCGCACTCTCTCTCACCTAGCTTCTGCCTCCAAGCAGCATCCAGCTCTTCAGGTTTTCTTCGCTGCACTTCGGATGTAAGAGCTGCCTCTTGGAGGCCAATGTTTTGGATTTGGCAAGAGGTGAGTTGGGCTAGTTGAGTGGCATGCGCCTGTTCCAGTTCTCGCGCGTACGCCTCAGCCCCTTCCCTGCCCTCATGGGCCAATTTTAGCAAAGATTGGGAAGCTTCCTCCTTGAGCCCCCAGTTTTGTTTTTCCTCCTTCAACGCCCCCACCTCTTGTCTCAGCTTGCGGAGAGCCTCCCTCCCTTTGATAGCATTTCGAGCCTGAGTGCGCCACTTGATTGCCACCGCCAGGAATGCCCCCATATAATAAGGCATGCCTCCCCCCTTTTGAGGATCAGTCGGCGACATTCCTTCGGTGAAGCCCTGCGTCAACTCCCTATGAATGGGGCGAGGAATTCGGGGTTTGCGAGAAGTCGAGGCAGGCACTGATACAGGTGGGGCGGAGCCTGAGGCCTCAGCTGCGTCACGACGCGGCAACGGCGAGAGCGAGGGAACCGAGTCAATCCTTTCCTCTCGTTCCTCGTGGACTGGTGGAGGTGGCGGTGATGTGGCACTAGGAGGATCGTCCCTAAGAGAGTTCCCACCAGCGGGAGGTGCGGCGGATGAGGCAGGGAGGCCCGTAGCCCTCCTCTTATGGGAAACCAGGGCAGTACCCGAGTCTTCGCTGTCAGAATCTACTATCAACACCCTTTTTCCTTTGTTAGGGCGTGCTGAGGCAGGGGTCGACGCCATGGCTAATAGAACCGCGGCAATGGGAGGAGGAGAAGCAGACGGTGGAGGAATCGGCAGGGAAGCGACGGTGGGCACGTCAGAGGCGACGGTGTCCCCACCCTCTTTGGTAGATTTTGCCTTCTTCAAAAATTTGGCAAGAGCAAGCCGCCTCGAGGAAGTCACCACTGAATCTGCAGCAGCGAAAAATAGTAGAGTAAAAGTTAGTTCAGATAAAGCAGAAGGGAAATTCTATGGCCAGACACACGCAGATAACCACAACAGCTAATGCATTATAAACAATCAAGGGCAGATACCAAAGTAGGTAGAAAGCCCATGGGCGTTGAATTCGTTCGCGATGAGTTTGGCGGTATCGAAGACCACCCCCAGTCCCGCCAAGGCTTTGCACACGTCCCGGTCGGAGGGGGTAAGCTCATCCAAAGCCAGGGCCTTCATGGTTATGGGCTTATCCGTCCAGTATAGGGGAAAGCCCTCTAGGATGGTAGGATCGCGCTTGGTCGCACGTACTTTGAAGAATTTCCCTTTCCATCCTTTGAACGAATTTTGGAAGAGCGTAAGGATGATGCGCCCGACGATGCCAGAAAAGCTCATCCCCTGTTTCTTTACCTCGAAAAAGTGAAGAAAAACGTCTACAGAAGAGGGGACACCTAGATATCCGCAGAGAATCTGAAACCCCCTTATGAAAGCCCAGCTGTTGGGGTGGATCTGGGCTGGGGCGGTGTTTATCTCTGTAAGCAGTTCTTTCTCGAAGGAAGTAAGGGGCAGACGCAGGCCCACTCTCTTGAGTACCATCTGATAAAGGAAGAAGAAGGGGCTTCCCCCAGTGTCTCTTGAGTCCGCACAAACGGGCATCCTAGGTCGCACCCGGCATACCAGGACTTGGGAGTCGTGATTTTTATGAAAGGCGTTGAAATTATAAAGCGCAGGGTCCCCCCTGTGAGCCTCCACGTCCTCAACAAAGTTTAGGAGGGAGCATTCGTCGAGAAGATCGTCGGGAGCCCAGTCGTATTCGCCCTTATAATAAGACTTAGGGAGCGGGGCATGCGCGGCGGTCTTAGTTTTCGCCTTCGGTGCCAGAGCTGAAGATCAAAAGAAAAAGAAAGGGTTCAGAGAAAAGGGGTTGGGAGAAGAAAAGGGGAAAAAATGGAAGAATCCTAGGAGAACCCTACCCAGACGAGAGCAAAGGGGAACGAGAGGAACGAAGAAGCATACAAACGATATCCAAAGGAATGCAGTAATATGGACAGTCCCAGGCAGTTCATGCAGTGAAGAGAATCATCAAGGAGGAGGAAAACCGTACCTTTGGGGGGCTGAAGGGCGTGGAGAGCGGAAGCACGAATGAGCAGGGGTCGCGAGAGAAGGGATTCAGAGAAGATGAACAGTGAGGAAGGGCAGAGAAAGTGGATGTAACAGTGATTGCAAGCGCGGGGTTTGGGTAACTTAAACGTTACGAGAAGCGCGAGGGACAACCAACGACGACCGTGTGATGATGCCACGTGTTGCGGGATTAAGCGCTCAAGGGGAGCGCAAGAGGTTCTTAAAGATGACCGCACAATAAACCACGTGGCACGCGATTAAGCGTAGCCCCAAAGGGCATTATTTTCCCCGCTTCAGAGGATGTCCAATCAGCCATTAAGAACACCCCTGTGGTTCAGAAAGTGTCACGACAGTAATTCGAAGAATTGTTGAGTCAGCAGGGAATGACACGTCATCATGATGGCACGTGGACGGCGTGGGCGAGGCCTTAGTCTTTGCGCTGAAGACAAGTCTTCGGCTTAAGACTGGGGGGCTTGTGTACCGTCCCGTATCCGGGCGTTGACTAAGTCAAGGTCAAAGTCAACGCCTGGAGAGTCAAAGCCAATGCAGGGCGTCGCCTAGGTGGAGAGACGCCAAGTGCCAGCATCGCCAAGAGGAAGCGTCGCCAAGACAAGGCGTCGCCTAGGTGAAGGCGTCGCCCAACCAGGGCGTCGCCAGATCAAACAGTGCTAAAGCAAGGCAATCACAGTGTGGTTCCCCGGTACCCATGGGTAGGAAAGACCATGGAGGGAGCGACGCCGTGGGAAGGCCTCAGGTCCCGATAGCCCGGGGCAGCGATAAAGAGAAGGAAAAGGTGGCTTCAAGGCCATAGTGATAGCATCAGTGTAGGGCAGCCTGACTCGTGAAGTACCTGTGCCGCCCCAGAGACGCCTTTGGGACAGATACGACTCAAGAGGAAGGTCACACCCAGGGTAGCCGGGTGCAGGGTACGAGAGGAAGGCAGATACGCTCTCAAAGTAAGTGACTAGATGATTGGGGGCATGAGTTGGCACCCAAAAAGTCACCCCTAGCGCAGTAGCACTCCCAAGCAGGAGGACTCACACGTAGAAACGTCCCCAGATGGGCAGAAACGCCCCCAGATGGGGTCACGGCGTCGTGAGGCCCTCCACGTGTACGACAGCCATGTTAGAATAGAAACACCCTTTAGTCAGGTGCCAGGTAATTAAAGTCATTCAATACAATTTCCGTTTCGAGCGTTCAGGTACTATAATGGCTCCCAAGCGTTTCAACGTCTTAAATGCGCTACGTTTTCTAATTAGATACGCTGATTGAGTGCGTTACATTTGTAATTAAAGGCGCTTTAAATGCTTGGGTAGCTTAAATAGCGCTGAGAATGTTGGAAACGGCTTCGAACTTTTGGCAAATTTACCAGAACTCTCTAGTTGCTTGCTCGTGCCTTGAGGTTACGTACGAGGGACTGGGGAAAGATCTTTGCCTGAGGGAGAAAACACACACACTATACACAGTTCTTTTTACCACCTTCAGAGTGCCACACACGGTGCTCAAAGACGGAGGTGCACAGTTTTGGTGTTTCTTGCTGGCTGACTTGAGCATTGAAGTGCAAATGGCCGCTAGGGCGCCTCTTTGTCCTCTTTTTTGCAGGAATCCACAGGTAACCAGTGGGAAGGAGTCTCTAGCTGACGGTTGAGGTCGCGCACGAAGACATCCCAGTCAACCGGACGGAACATTTGGCGCTCACCGTGGGGTCGATATAAAACATCGGTCCCATCACAAGTTCGAGAAAATCTACTAAGTCGTAGTAACGTTGGAGGAGGTTGGAGTGACAATGGCCCCCACCAGACGAGGTACAGCACGCGCAGCCCTAGCAGAACTATCCATGCAACAGGTCCTGGAGATAATGAGGGGGCTGCAGCAGGATATGGCGGAGTCGAAACTGGAACAGGAACACATGCAGGCAGATCTCGATGCCTCGCATAAGAGGAATGAAGAGCTCCACCGCGTAAATGAGGAGCTCCGCCAGGGCCTGAGGAATGATCGGGGGCGGCATGGACATGACGAGATGGAGAACCATTCCCCACCAAGGGAGTTTTCCACTCCCTTCTCGCAGGAGATCCTAGATGCAGTGATCCCGAACACGTTCGCGGGGCCCAAGGTGATCTTCACCGGGATGGAGGACCCAGAGACGCACCTTGCTGCATTTCACACACAGATGGTCCTGGTAGGCGGTTCTGACGCTGCCAAGTGCAAGCTCTTTATGAGCACCCTGACTGGGATGGCTATGGACTGGTTCATCAGCCTCCCGGACGGTCATATCACATCTTTTCGCCAATTGTCATGACTGTTCAGAGAACAATACTTAGCAAACAAGGCCCCGTCGCCGGTCTCCTACGATCTGTTTGATGTGAAGCAGTATCAAGGGGAGACCCTGAAGGAATACATCAATCGCTTCGGGGCCCAGGTCGTGAAGGTTGGTACACCACAGGAGCCTATGATCGTGTACGCGTTCGTGAAAGGCGTATGCCCCGGTCCTTTTGGAGAATCCATCATCCGCAACCGCCCTACGACTTTCGCTGAGCTATGGCGTAGGGCGGTAGAACATATTCCTTTTGAAGGGGAGGTGTGTGTGAAGCGCACCAGCGTCGTACCCTCACGCCCGAGGGGACCGGCACGAGCTCAACCCGTCAGGGTCAATGAGACCACGACGGGAAGAAAGAAGCCCGATGCGAGATGCCCCTACGAGGCCAGAAAGCCCCAGCCCCGGGGTCCAGCGGGAGGCGATCACCCGACCAGAGAAAGAGCAAGACCGGCGAGGTACAACTTTGTGGTGGAGCTGAAGGACCTGATCGCCGTGCCTAATATAGCTGAGAGGCTGAGGCGACTGGCGAAAACTGACAAGGTGTTAGGGCCTCGCAAAGACTTTTGGTGCGAGTTCCACGAGGCTTTCGGGCACCACATTGATAACTGCCTGTCGTTGGGTTACCAACTAGATGAGCTGGTGAGAACTGGGTTTTTGAAGGATTATGTCGCGGAGCCCACAACGACAGCCACCTTGCCGCCGCCGGCGGAAGAACCAGCACACGAGATGCCTGTGCTGGGCGAGGTCCACACCATTGTTGGAGGTTTTTCCGGCGGGGACCCACCGCCTCCCAGCGGAAGAAATACGCGAGGGGGGTCAATTCAATCGAAGAGAGACTCTCGGGTGAGCCATGGGAGTCAGATCTAGTGTTCACGAGAGGAGATCTCCGCGATGTAGTACCCCATGATAACGACCCCGTTGTCATCTCAGTCGTCACAGCCGGCAGAAAGGTGCACAGAGTGCTTGTCGACCAGGGAAGTTCGGCAGACGTCATGTTCTTGTCGACCTTTAATAAGATACGGTTGTCCCCCGACCTGTTGAGGCCCTACACGGGGTGCCTATATGGGTTTGCGGATAACCAGGTGGAGGTCCGGGGTTACCTGGAGTTGAGGACTACGTTCACGGATGGAGAGGCCTCCCATACCGAAAGCATCCGGTACCTGGTCGTGAACGCCAACTCCGCCTACAATATTTTGCTGGGCAGGCCGGCGTTAAACCGTTTGAACGCGGTGTCCTCCACACGCCACATGAAGATGAAGCTGCCGGACCTCAGTGGCAAGGTAATAGTCATTAAGTCAGACCAGGAGGAGGCAAGGAAATGCTATGAGAACAGCCTGAAAAGGAAGAGAGGCGTGTTCATGGTATATGAACGGTGTCAGTAACCAAGTGGTCACCAACAGACCAGTTCCCAGATGAACGCCTGGGGGCAGAACGCGAGAAGCAATAGAGCACTGATCAGTCATCGGCGTCTCGTGTTACACGCAGTTAAACTGGGACTGAGGTTCCCAGCGAGAGCGTTACGCATGGACCTCGCATGAGCACATCTTAGGGAATCGCGCACGAGAGTGGCCTGAGGGAGCTAGTAAACCGATCAGTGATTGGTGATTCCCTCAACCCATTACGTGCGTGAAGGGTAAGCCATCTACGCAGAGAGCAACGCTTGGTGAGTGTGCCTAGACCAGCCACACCTGGCGTTCACCTGAGAGTATGCGATTTACCCAGATGGAAGAAATATGCTAAGTTACTCCGCAAGGGAATAACTTAGCGCACAAAGAGAAGCGCTAGAGCCCTTCAAGTAGTGACACGTGTAGGGTCAGATGTGAGTCGCATGCCTCCACGTGTCATCATCTGAGAAGGGCGCGGTCCAGATAAAGGTGCACTCAGTACCGCTAAAGGTACAGACAAGCGCAGTCAAGCACAGTCAAGCGCAGAGACGCGCGGACACGCACAGACACCCACACTCTACTGATTCTGGAGGTACGTTGTCTCAGAAAAGCATAACAGGGTTCTGACACATGTCAGAGGGGCATAACAGAATTCTGTTAGGCCCAGATACAGAGAGAGGCATAAGAGGGAATCAGGGGGAGATTCAGAGGGGATAGGAAAAAAGAGAGAACAAGAGTTTTCACACACACGACTAGTTTTTCTCATTGGTGGTTGTGTGATCTAACTTGATCGTCGGAGTGCAAACGGCCGCTAGAGGCGCCGTCTGTGTGTTTTCCAGGTCGCGTTTGGAGATCCTAGAGAAGGTTCTGAGGGTGATTTTGCAGATAACACAGTCGCGTAGACGGGGCAGAGAGTGCTACAAAGCGATTCCTCCACGTTCTACTTGTCGGCAGGATCACAATCTAAGGTCTATTAATTGATTGAAACACTTGTGATATCTTAGAAAAACAATTTCATGTGTTAAAATTGTGTTTTGATATGTTTATTACTTCTCTCATTTACAATCTGAGGTTTTACAACCTAGGAAACTATAAGAAAGTGAATGTTCTGTATAATGATAGTTTAAAAGTATCTTAACTATTGAAAACAAGCGTATTACTTAACTAAGTGTTTGCAACTTGTTCTTTTCGCTATTAATTGATTGAAAGCACTTACGATATCTTTGAAAACCAATTTCATGTGTTAAAATTGTGTTTTGATATGTTTAATATTTCTCTTACAATCTTAGTCTATTAACTGATTGAAACACTTATGAATATCTTTGAAAAACAATTTCATGTGTTAAAATTGTGTTTTCATATGTTTACTACTTCTTTTACAATCTAAGGTCTATTACTTGATTCAAACACTTGTGATAATACCTTTGAAAACCCATTTCATGTGTTCAAATTGTATTTTGATATGTTTTAATACTTCTTTTACAATCTAAGGTCTATTAATTGATTGAAACACTTGTGATATCTTTGAAAAACAATTTCATGTGTTAAAATTGTGTTTTGATATGTTTATTACTTCTCTCATTTACAATCTGAGGTTTTACAACCTAGGAAACTATAAGAAAGTGAATGTTCTGCATAATAATAGTTTAAAAGTATCTTAACTATTGAAAACAAGCGTATTACTTAACTAAGTGTTTGCAACCTGTTCTTTTCGCTATTAATTGATTGAAAGCACTTACGATATCTTTGAAAACCAATTTCAAGTGTGAAAATTGTGTTTTGATATGTTTAATATTTCTCTTACAATCTTAGTCTATTAACTGATTGAAACACTTATGAATATCTTTGAAAACCAATTTCATGTGTTAAATTTGTGTTTTCATATGTTTAATAGTTCTTTTACAATCTAAGGTCTATTACTTGATTCAAACACTTGTGATAATACCTTTGAAAAACCAGTTCATGTGTTGAAATTGTATTTTGATATGTTTTAATACTTCTTTTACAATCTAAAGTCTATTAATTGATTGAAACACTTGTGATATCTTTGAAAAACAATTTCATGTGTTAAAATTGTGTTTTGATATGTTTATTACTTCTCTCATTTACAATCTGAGGATTTACAACCTAGGAAACTATAAGAAACTGAATGTTCTGTATAATAATAGTTTAAAAGTATCTTAACTATTGAAATCAAGCGTATTACTTAACTAAGTGTTTGCAACTTGTTCTTTTCGCTATTAATTGATTGAAAGCACTTACGATATCTTTGAAAACCAATTTCATGTGTTAAAATTGTGTTTTGATATGTTTAATATTTCTCTTACAATCTTAGTCTATTAACTGATTGAAACACTTATGAATATCTTTGAAAACCAATTTCATGTGTTAAATTTGTGTTTTCATATGTTTAATACTTCTTTTACAATCTAAGGTCTATTACATGATTCAAACACTTGTGATAATACCTTTGAAAAACCATTTCATGTGTTGAAATTGTATTTTGATATGTTTTAATACTTCTTTTACAATCTAAGGTCTATTAATTGATTGAAACACTTGTGATATCTTTGAAAAACAATTTCATGTGTTAAAATTGTGTTTTGATATGTTTATTACTTCTCTCATTTACAATCTTAGGATTTACAACCTAGGAAACTATAAGAAACTGAATGTTCTGTATAATAATAGTTTAAAAGTATCTTAACTATTGAAATCAAGCGTATTACTTAACTAAGTGTTTGCAACCTGTTTTTTTGCTATTAATTGATTGAAAGCACTTACGATATCTTTGAAAACCAATTTCATGTGTTAAAATTGTGTTTTGATATGTTTAATATTTCTCTTACAATCTTAGTCTATTAACTGATTGAAACACTTATGAATATCTTTGAAAAACAATTTCATGTGTTAAAACTGTGTTTTCATATGTTTAATACTTCTTTTACAATCTAAGGTCTATTACTTGATTCAAACACTTGTGATAATACCTTTGAAAAACCATTTCATGTGTTCAAATTGTATTTTGATATGTTTTAATACTTCTTTTACAATCTAAGGTCTCTTAATTGATTGAAACACTTGTGATATCTTTGAAAAACAATTTCATGTGTTAAAATTGTGTTTTGATATGTTTAATACTCCTCTCATTTACAATCTGAGGTTTTACAACCTAGGAAACTATAAGAAAGTGAATGTTCTGTATAATAATAGTTTAGAAGTATCTTAACTATTGAAAACAAGCGTATTACTTAACTAAGTGTTTGCAACTTCTTCTTTTCGCTATTAGTTGATTGAAAGCACTCACGATATCTTAGAAAACAAATTTCATGTGTTAAAATTGTGTTTTGATATGTTTAATATTTCTCTTACAATCTTAGACTATTAACTGATTGAAACACTTATGAATATCTTTGAAAAACAATTTCATGTGTTAAAATTGTGTTTTCATATGTTTAATACTTCTTTTACAATCTAAGGTCTATTACTTGAATCAAACACTTGTGATACCTTTGAAAAACCATTTCATGTGTTCAAATTCTATTTTGATATGTTTTCATACTTCTTTTACAATCTAAGGTCTATTAATTGATTGAAACACTTGTGACATCTTTGAAAAACAATTTCATGTGTTAAAATTGTGTTTTCATATGTTTATTACTTCTCCCAGTTACAATCTGAGGTTTTACAACATAGGAAACTATAAAAAAGTGAATGTTCTGTATAATAATAGTTTAAAAGTATCTTAACTATTGAAAACAAGCGTATTACTTAACTAAGTGTTTGCAACTTGTTCTTTTCGCTATTAAGTGATTGAAAGCACTTACGATATCTTTGAAAACCAATTTCATGTGTTAAAATTGTGTTTTGATATGTTTAATATTTCTCTTACAATCTTAGTCTATTAACTGATTGAAACACTTATGAATATCTTTGAAAAACAATTTCATGTGTTAAAATTGTGTTTTCATATGTTTAATACTTCTTTTACAATCTAAGGTCTATTACTTGAATCAAACACTTGTGATACCTTTGAAAAACCATTTCATGTGTTCAAATTCTATTTTGATATGTTTTAATACTTCTTTTACAATCTAAGGTCTATTAATTGATTGAAACACTTGTGACATCTTTGAAAAACAATTTCATGTGTTAAAATTGTGTTTTCATATGTTTATTACTTCTCCCAGTTACAATCTGAGGTTTTACAACATAGGAAACTATAAAAAAGTGAATGTTCTGTATAATAATAGTTTAAAAGTATCTTAACTATTGAAAACAAGCGTATTACTTAACTAAGTGTTTGCAACCTGTTCTTTTCGCTATTAATTGATTGAAAGCACTTACGATATCTTTGAAAACCAATTTCATGTGTTAAAATTGTGTTTTCATATGTTTAATATTTCTCTTACAATCTTAGTCTATTAACTGATTGAAACACTTATGAATATCTTTGAAAAACAATTTCATGTGTTAAAATTGTGTTTTCATATGTTTAATACTTCTTTTACAATCTAAGGTCTATTACTTGATTCAAACACTTGTGATAATACCTTTGAAAAACCATTTCATGTGTTCAAATTGTATTTTGATATGTTTTAATACTTCTTTTACAATCTAAGGTCTATTAATTGATTGAAATACTTGTGATATCTTTGAAAAACAATTTCACGCGTTAAAATTGTGTTTTGATATGTTTATTACTTCTCTCATTTACAATCTGAGGTTTTACAACCTAGGAAACTATAAGAAAGTGAATGTTCTGTATAATAATAATAGGTTAAAAGTATCTTAACTGTCGAAAACAAGCGTATTACTTAACTAAGTGTTTGCAACCTGTTCTTTTCGCTATTAATTGATTGAAAGCACTTACGATATCTTTGAAAACCAATTTCAAGTGTTAAAATTGTGTTTTGATATGTTTAATATTTCTCTTACAATCTTAGTCTATTAACTGATTGAAACACTTATGAAAATCTTTGAAAAACAATTTCATGTGTTAAATTTGTGTTTTCATATGTTTAATACTTCTTTTACAATCTAAGGTCTATTACTTGATTCAAACACCTGTGATAATACCTTTGAAAAACCATTTCATGTGTTCAAATTGTATTTTGATATGTTTTAATACTTCTTTTACAAATCTAAGGTCTATTAATTGATTGAAACACTTGTGATATCTTTGAAAAACAATTTCATGTGTTTAAAGTATGTTTTGATATGTTTAATACTTCTATCATTTACAATCTGAGGTTTTACAACCTAGGAAATTATAAGAAAGTGAATGTTCTGTATAATAATAGTTTAAAAGTATCTTAACTGTCGAAAACAAGCGTATTACTTAACTAAGTGTTTGCAACTTTTTCTTTTCGCTATTAATTGATTGAAAGCACTTACGATATCTTTGAAAACCAATTTCAAGTGTTAAAATTGTGTTTTGATATGTTTAATATTTCTCTTACAATCTTAGTCTATTAACTGATTGAAACACTTATGAATATCTTTGAAAAACAATTTCATGTGTTAAATTTGTGTTTTCATATGTTTAATACTTCTTTTACAATCTAAGGTCTATTACTTGATTCAAACACCTGTGATAATACCTTTGAAAAACCATTTCATGTGTTCAAATTGTATTTTGATATGTTTTAATACTTCTTTTACAAATCTAAGGTCTATTAATTGATTTGAAACACTTGTGATATCTTTGAAAAACAATTTCATGTGTTTAAAGTATGTTTTGATATGTTTAATACTTCTATCATTTACAATCTGAGGTTTTACAACCTAGGAAACTATAAGAAAGTGAATGTTCTGTATAACAATAGTTTAAAAGTATCTTAACTGTCGAAAACAAGCGTATTACTTAACTAAGTGTTTGCAACTTGTTCTTTTCGTTATTAATTGATTGAAAGCACTTACGATATCTTTGAAAACCAATTTCATGTGTTAAAATTGTGTTTTGATATGTTTAATATTTCTCTTACAATCTTAGTTTATTAACTGATTGAAACACTTATGAATATCTTTGAATAAAATTTCATGTGTTAAAATTGTGTTTTCATATGTTTAATACTTCTTTTACAATCTAAGGTCTATTACTTGATTCAAACACTTGTGATACCTTTGACAAACCATTTCATGTGTTCAAATTATATTTTGATATGTTTTAATACTTCTTTACCAATCTAAGGTCTATTAATTGATTGAAACACTTGTGATATCTTTGAAAAACAATTTCATGTGTTAAAATTGTGTTTTGATATGTTTAATACTTCTCTCATTTACAATCTGAGGTTTTACAACCTAGGAAACTATAAGAAAGTGAATGTTCTGTATAATAATAGTTTAAAAGTATCTTAACTTTTGAAAACAAGCGTATTACTTAACTAAGTGTTTGCAACTTGTTCTTTTCGCTATTAAGTGATTGAAAGCACTTACGATATCTTTGAAAACCAATTTCATGTGTTAAAATTGTGTTTTGATATGTTTAATATTTCTCTTACAATCTTAGTTTATTAACTGATTAAAACACTTATGAATATCTTTGGAAAAAATTTCATGTGTTAAAATTGTGTTTTCATATGTTTAATACTTCTTTTACAATCTAAGGTCTATTACTTGATTCAAACACTTGTGATACCTTTGACAAACCATTTCATGTGTTCAAATTATATTTTGATATGTTTTAATACTTCTTTCCCAATCTAAGGTCTATTAATTGATTGAAACACTTGTGATATCTTTGAAAAACAATTTCATGTGTTAAAATTTTGTTTTGATATGTTTAATACTTCTCTCATTTACAATCTGAGATTTTACAACCCAGGAAACTATAAGAAAGTGACTGTTCTGTATAATAATAGTTTAAAAGTATCTTAACTATTGAAAACAAGCGTATTACTTAACTAAGTGTTTGCAACTTGTTCTTTTCGCTATTAGTTGATTGAAAGCACTTACGATATCTTTGAAAACCAATTTCATGTGTTAAAAATGTGTTTTGATATGTTTAATATTTCTCTTACAATCTTAGTCTATTAACTGATTGAAACACTTGTGAATATCTTGGAAAAACAATTTCATGTGTTAAAATTGTGTTTTCATATGTGATCCTGCCTGTTGACCAGAACGCTGGAAACTGCCTCGTCAAAGGATCGACGTGTGCACCGCTTCGAACCTCCGTTCCTCTTCGAAATCCACCTCAAGAACCTGCAAAGAAACAGAGCGGCGCCGCTGCGGCCGATCGCACTCCAACGCCCAAGTCAGTGACGGTATCACCAAATACTAAGAGAACAGGAACCGTGCAAATTCTCTCTCACAGTAAGCTCTATAACTCGCAAGCGTAAAAAGTATAATCTGAACGTGCATACCTCAGAAAGTTGGTTGAGAACTCTTATATACCTGGTTGTTTTCTCTCTCCTGGCAGTTACAGATCTGGACACGTGGCTCGCATCCAGTCGTACACGTGCCATCATCTGGAGCCTCCTTGACTTGGCGCTGCTTCTACTCTCATTTTGGCTAAGTTACTTATGCATGGTACTGCCCAGTGCATAGCTAACTTGGGAGTGCGATCTCTACTGGAACTGGCGAGTTAGGGGCCTTCATACACCTTCCCTGTGGTCTCGCCGGCCGCCTTCATAATCTGCTTCTCCTTCATCTTCGGCGATGTGCTTGCTCTGGCGATCTCCAATGACTAGGTCGCCTGAATCTACATCTGGCGACTTCATCTTTAACCTGGTGATCGCCGATTCTGGTAAGCTGGAAATCGGAACACGCCAATATAACAACTGGCGACTACACGAGCCCCCCGACTTCCTTCCCTTTTGCCAACCTGGTGTCTTGCCAACACGCCTATACTGTAGCAGGATGCCACGTCATCACACCCGACCACCAGGGCGGTACACAAGCCCCCCAGTCTTAAGCGAAGACTTGTCTAGCGAAAAGACTGAAAAAGCCTACGTCAACACCGATCTACATGGCACTGACGTAGAATTCCAAGCGGTTGTACCTTCTGCTGCTCTGACGCTCCACCAAACCCCTCACTCATCGCTCGACGCGTGGCTTCATCAACGGCTCTCTTCAGTTGCCGTTTGCGCTTCCTAAACCCATTTCGAAAAAACCATTAAACCCATTTACACCCAACACTGTTCCATCACTTTCCCTCGCATTCACGAACGCTCTAACTTCCTTCTGCGAAAAACTCTCAGCGCTCACCAGCATTCTGAATCACTATCAACCTTCATCGTCTTCCTGATCATCAAAAGGTACCTACTTTCCTTCTTCTACTGGTTTTCCTTGCATTTTCACCGATTCGCATCATCCTGTAACTGCTTGGTGCATACGCTGTGGGTTGCTTTTTTCATTTCTCCTTCTGTGTATCTTAGGGCTTCGTCAATCGTCGCAACGAACCTACATTCGTTCGTTTTTCACCTTCTTTCTATGATCGAGTCAGCCTCTGTAACCCCCTGATCATTTTTCCTTTCTTCTTCCTTTGCTGCTGCTACCATGACTCGCACAAAGATTACCCCGAACCCTCCTCCTTCAGCACGAAACCTTCCTTCACAAGCACACGATCCACCACAAGTTCGTGGCGCTTCATCTTCCCAGGCTGAGAGGCCTGCGTCTTCCCGTCCTGTCCTGGCCCAGGCGACTCCACCTATCGCCGGAGGAGCTCCTGTTCCCCTGCCAGACTTCAAAACTTTGTATCCCTGGGCCAACTCGACCCTTCTGAGGGAGACATCCTCTGTGAATACTGCGGGAGCAGTTCTGCGGCTAACTAAGGGGGATGAAATTCATCAATTTTTCACAAGGAGCACGACGAGAAGATGATGGTGCTGCCTTGCCCCCCCCCGATCTGCCTGTCTGCGCCGATGACAAGGTGAGCGCCGACGGGCCCTTCTGCTTCGTCTACACGACTTTATTCAAGAAGGTGAAGCTCAGGTTCCCTTTCACCCGATTCGAGAGGGAACTCCTAACCGAGCTCAACATTGCCGCCGCCCAGCTTCACCCCAACAGCTGGGCGTTTGTTCGAGCTTTTCAAGTGATGTGCGACCACCTGGGGTTGCCCGCATCGGTGGACGTGTTCTTATTCCTCTTCGAAGCCAAGCACCCAGGAGACCGCCTGTGGGTCAGCTTGAACGCGATTGCTGGGAGTTCCATCTTTGTTATCTTCCAGCAATCTTACAAGGACTGGAAGGGGAAGTTCGTCCAAGTGCGTGCGAATGACAGGGACGCCTCCCTTCTCGATGGCTTCCCCTTGTACTGGGTGGACAAGGGGAAGAAAGAGTCCAAGAGCTGCTTCAGGAGGCCCAGAAGTCCTGACAGCATGGGAGCATTGGACAGAGACCTCTGTCTCGTCTGGAAAAGGGTGGCGGACACCAATATAACTTTCCTTACCACCACCTTGATATGCTTTGAATTCTATGAAGATCAGCTAGAAATTCGAATAGGTTAGGACATTAAACTATTGCTTTGATACTGCTTCTGTTTAGCTGTTTCTGGGCGTCTTGTGCGTTATGCGCAAGACTTTGGTTTTACCTTTCCTGCACATATCATCTGCTTTGCTGTTTATTACCTTATGCACTTATTTTTTTCCTTGAGTTAACCCATGCATTTTCGTTCCATGCAGACAACATGTTGGGCAAAAGCATGCTCGCCGAACTGAAGGCGCTCGCCCGAAACCACGGGTTGGCGACAGGTTCTCAAACGGTGCCCAACTCGGTGGTGGAGACAGCCATTGTCCAAGGGCGATCACCACCCAAGGAACCCGCCCAACGCAAGAAAATGGTCCTCAAGAGACCTAAAAGGAAAGCTCCTAAGGTGATCCCTGAGGAAGAGGAAGAAGATGACGAGGCCACCGAGGACGGTTTGGTCTCAAAGAGGAAGAGGGTGGCACCTTCCTCACCGCCTGCTCCACCCCCTCTTCCAACCTCAACACCTCCATCGACGCCTGCTCCTCCTCCATCATCGCCACCCCCACAGGCTCCTGCCTCCCCAGTCCAAGCGGTCCCACTGGCCACTGCGCCACCTGCAGCTGAGGCCCAAGAGCCAAACTTCCTGGAGGACCCCCCAAGCGCCTCTACGCCATATGTGTCAGCTGGAGGGGGTCCCCCTTCAAACGCCTCAGCTGCAGAAGATGCTCCAATCGGGGATGAGGTTGCTCATACCTCTCCGATTCTGATCACCGAATCCCCGATTCCGTCGCCACGCCAAGAAGCAACTACTGAAGAACCTGCTAAGGAAGGTGGTGACGAGAACCCACAACAGGCCCACCTGGTGCCTCTCCAAGCAGCAAAACCTTCCCTTGAGGTCACAAGGATGTGGGAGCCTCTAACTGCCAAGCTGAAAACCATAGCAGAGGATATCCCGGCGATCATAACCAGGGCTGTGGAGGGCTCAACCAGGAGGCTCCAAGACGACCTCTTCAACCTCAAAACCGAAAACAGCACCATGAGGGTCGAGGTGGAGAAGTTGTCTTTCAGCCTGACGCTCGCAGAAATCGAACACTCCCGAGTGGAGGATGCAATGAACACCGAGCTCAGGCTGGCGCGCAAGGAGGCCACTGACCTTCGCCACAAAGTGCATCAACTTGCCCAAGAGAAGGTCGAGCTGGAGAGCAAGATCGTGCCTCTTCGCATCAAGGTGGTCGACCTGGAAGCTCTCATGAAAGATGACGCCGCTAAGGTGCAAAAATTGGAGCAGAGGTCGATCGACCGAGAGAAATTCCTTGGGCAAGTGGAAAAGGCGAGGGACGACGCCATGGCTGATCTCGTCGAGGTCAACAAAGAGAAGGGAAAGGTGGCTGCTGAGTTGGCCCAAGCACAAGCGGAATCCAAGAAGGTTACTGAAGACCTTCTTCAGGCTCAAGAGACCAACGAACAACTTAAAAAACAGGTTGAAGAGCTGGAGCAACAGAATAAAGAGCTGAAAGAGCAAACTGAAGACCTCAAGAAGCGGATTGAGGAACTTCAGGGGCAAATTGAAGAACTCAAGCTAAACTCTGCTCAGATTCTGGCTGCTGGATTCGAAGCTGCGCGGGAACAATTTGCTTGCCTATTCCCCGACCTGGATCTCAGCATGGTGTCGCTGAACAATGAAGTAGTAGATGGAAAAGTCGTTCCTGCTGAAGACTAATCAACTCTTCTTCATCTACTACCTTCGTGTTTTCCCTTGTATTGTTCTGTAATAAACTCGTGTATATGTGCCTTTAACAGATACTTATCTTAATGACAAAGTTTGGGTATTCCCTCTCCTGACTTCTTTAAGCGCTTTAACCTTCTTTGCATATTTAACTTTATCGGATTTAACTTAATGATTTTGCAAACACGACTTTTGACTTAACTGCTTCGAACCACTTCAAACTTAAGCAATAATCACCTTAACCAACTTGTACTCTTAAGGCAACTAACCTTATCGTAAAAACATCCCTCAAGCAATGAACTGTAACTCAGTCACTGGCTTAAACACCGCTCCACTCGACCTGCTTCATCAAACAGGTCTTTTAACCTTCCCGCCGCTGTTCGAGCTCTTCCTGATCGCCAAATACTGTTGGTGATATCAGCTTCTTTCTGGCCTCATGCTTTGGCCATTGTTGCTTTATCTGGGGGTAGAAACGCCTTTTGGGATCCTTCTTTGCCTCCCTGAACTTCAGAACAAAAGACCGGTTAACTAGGCGTTCTCTTCGAACCTACCTTAGCCACCTTCCAAACTTTTTCCACCCTCTGCACCATACCTGAACTCGTTCGAGACGAGAAGGATTTTATCTTGCCTAAGCTCGCATGTAAGCGAGAAGGTCTTTAACTCGCCTGAACTCGCTCATCGGCGAGAAGGTCTTTAACTCGCCTGAACTCGCTCATCGGCGAGAAGGTCTTTAACTTGCCTGAACTCGCTCATCGGCGAGAAGGTCTTTAACTCGCCTCTACATTGCCCCAGGGGTTACATGATGGAGGAAGGCCCAAGCTCACCACACTATGAAAGCCAAGTTTCCAAGACCAAGACCGTCTAGCCTTCCAAAAGGAGCGTCTAGCCTCACAAGGAGCGTCTAACCTCACAAAGGGAGCGTCTAGCCATGATGAGGAGCGTCTAGGCCAAGGCTACATGAGGAGCATCTATGAAGAGTCCTAGACCGTCTAGCTTCACACACACAAGGGCCAAAGCTACGGTTTGGGAGAGAAGAGGCTTTGTTGCATAAAAGGCCCATTAGGGGTACTTAGTAAGATAGGTAGTGTAGAAAGAACTTTGAGAAGGAAACCTTCTAGAACCTAGGGTTGTGTGGCCGGTCATTGCATGGCACATGGCTTAGAATTTAGATTTAATTTTGGTTTTCTTTTCCTTAGAAATGTAGCTTAACATTTAAGCCCAAATAGCCTATAAATAGGAAGGCTATCTCTTTGTATTGGACAAGTTTAATTGAGTATTGTTATGCTGCCCATTTTGTGCACTAGCTTTACTTCTCCTAGAAATCTAGGCTATAAACTTCACTCCCTTCACCTTTCTTCATAGAGCTGGCCGAACCTCTCTAAACCATACTCATCATGCACCTTCAAAGCCATCACAACTCCTAGGAGGGCTTTGTTTCACTCACCCATTGCTTCCGCCCCATTTTTCACTACTTTGATTCAAGAAGAACACATGAAATGCCATCATTACATCTTCTCGCCCCCAGAAACAAGGAGGACTTTTTACTGGTGCCTCTACATTGCCCCAGGGGTTACATCTTCTCGCCCCCAGAAACAAGGAGGACTTTTTCTCTTTCTCGCCTGCACTCGCTCGACGGCGAGGAGGTCTTTTACTTGCCTCAGGACGCGCGAGGGCGTTGAGGTCTTTCATCTGGTGCCTCCGATCGCCGAAAAACGATGAGGACTTCAAACTTTAACTGATGTCTCCAATCGCCGAAAAACGACGAGGACTTAAAAACTTTAACTGATGCCTCCAATCGCCGAAAAACGATGAGGACTTAAAAACAATAACTGATGCCTCCAATCGCCGGAAAACGATGAGGACTTAAAAACTTTAATTGATGCCTCCAATCGCCGAAAAACGATGAGGACTTAAAAACAATAACTGATGCCTCCAATCGCCGGAAAACGATGAGGACTTAAAAACTTTAACTGATGCCTCCAATCGCCGGAAAACGATGAGGACTTAAAAACTTTAAGTGATGCCTCCAATCGCCGAAAAACGATGAGGACTTAAAAACTTTAACTGATGCCTCCAATCGCCGAAAAACGATGAGGACTTAAAAACCTTTTAGAAAGCACGCGATATATCTTTACTTGCCTTAAATCACGTATAAGTGACAAGGTCTTTCTTCAAAACTTTTGGAAAATAGCACACATGCAATCTAAAAACGCCTTATACTTCGAAAACTCTTCTTTTATTGGGTGGCCTCGTTAAAAACCCTCCTTAGGGAAAAAAGAGTGCCCCCTTCAAACTGTTTCATCAAAGACATTGTAATATGACTTTGTGTTTGTCTTTACTTACAAAGCTCTTAACTATAGTACAACTTCAGGTGTGTGGCGTTCCAGGTGCGAGGAATCGCCCCTCCTTCCAGCGTCTCTAAGCGGTAGGCGCCGTTCCCGAGCGCCTCGGTTATTCTGAACGGTCCAGTCCACTTGGGTGACAGTTTATTCTCCATCTCGTACTGGTGGGCCTTCCTCATCACCAAGTCGCCTTCTCTAAACTGCCTTGGCATCACCTTCGAGTTGTATCTTCGTTCAATCCTTCTCTTCATGGCTTCAGCCTTTAATCTCGCCTCTTCCCTGACCTCATCCAGTAGATCCAGGTTTAGCCTCCTCTCTTCATTCGAGTCTTCCTCTACGAAGTTCTGGAATCTCGGCGAGCTCTCCTGAATTTCTATTGGAATCATGGCGTCACACCCATAGACCAAGCTGAACGGGGTCTCATGGGTTCCTGACTGCTCGGTGGTGTGGTACGCCCAGACTATACGGGGCACCTCCTCAGCCCAACTTCCCTTGGCTTTCTCAAGCCTTCTCTTCAAACCTCTCAGCAACACCCGATTAGCTGACTCCACCTGGCCATTTGTCTGAGGGTGCTCGACGGATGCAAACACTTGTTGAATTCCCACCCCTTCGCAAAGCTTCTTCAACAGGTGGCTCGCAAACTGCCTCCCATTATCCGACACCAGGCGTTTAGGCACTCCAAACCGGCACACGATGTTCCTCCACACAAAACCTTCGATCTTATGTGCGGTGATCTGGGCCACTGGTTCTGCTTCAATCCACTTGGTGAAATACTCAATCGCTACCACCAAGTACTTCATCTGCCTGATCGCCAGCGGGAAAGGTCCCAGGATGTCGATTCCCCAAGTATGAAACGGCCAAGGGCTATAGATCGACTTCAACTCCTCGGGAGGTGCCTTGTGCCAATCGGCGTGCTGTTGGCATTGTTTGCAATACTGGGCATATTTCTTGCAATCTTCTCTCATTGATGGCCAGTAGTAGCCTGCACGGAGAGTCCTCGCGGCCAGAGCTCGACCCCCAACGTGGCTTCCACATATACCCTCGTGGAGCTCTGCCATGATCCTCGTGCACTTCTCGCCGTGTACGCATTCCAGGAGTGGGTGAGTGAACCCAAACCTGTACAGATCGCCATCAATCAATGTGTACTTGCTGGAATTTTTCTTTACCTTCCTAGCTTCTGTCGAATCCAGTGGGAGGAGGCCATCTGCCAGGCACCGCTTGTACTGTATTATCCAAGTGTCTGGCTCATGGGTGGCGCAGACCTGCATCACATTCACCTTCTCTCCTCGACATGCTCTAATTCTCGGCGATCTCAGAGTTTCTTGCGTCAAGGACTTATGGCTTCTCGCTGCTTTCTTCGTCGACTTGCTTATCTGAAGGACCAGGTGATCTGCTACAAATGCCCTTGGCGTCTTCAGAGTTTCTTGAATCACCGTCCTCTGCCTACCCCCCTTGCCTGAGCTGGCGAGCTTAGCAAGCAAGTCAGCTCGGGCATTCTGCTCTCTGGGTACATGTACTACTTCAAAGGAGGCAAAGGAACTCTTCAATTCCTACACATATGCCAAGTAAGCCGCCATTTGTGGATCTTTAGCCTGGAACTCGCCTGTTACTTGCCCTGTGACTAGCAGCGAGTCACTCTTAGCCATCAGCACCCTAGCTCCCATCTCCTTGGCCAGCAGAATCCCGGCGATCAGCGCCTCATACTCTGCTTGATTGTTGCTGGCTTTGAAGGCAAATCTCAAAGATTGTTCGATTAGCACGCCGTTGGGTCCTTCCAAAATGACTCCAGCACCGCTACCCTGCTGGTTCGACGATCCATCCACCGAGAGTACCCAACGGAAATCGTCTCCTTCAACTCGCGTCGCCTCTGATGACAGCTCAACCACGAAATTTGCAAAGATTTGCCCCTTAATCGGGCCTCGGGGCTCATATTTGATATCAAACTCTGACAACTCTACGGCCCACTTCACCATCCTTCCCGCAACGTCAGGTTTCTTCAAGACCTTCTGGATGGGCAGGTCAGTCATCACCAGTATTGTGAAGCTATGGAAGTAGTGGCGCAACCTCCTCGCCGAAAATACCACGGCCAGTGCAGCCTTTTCCAGGGCCTGATATCTCGTTTCTGGACCCTGCAACACCTTGCTCACAAAATAAATAGGCTTCTGAGCTTGATCTTGATCCTGGGCGAGCACCGCACTCACCGCTGATGGAAGAGGGCCCAAGCTCACCACACTATGAAAGCCAAAAGACTAAGACTAGCTTCACAAAGGAGCATCTAGCCTCTCAAAGGAGCGTCTAGTCTTCCAAATGGAGCGTCTAGCTTCACAAGGGAGCGTCTAGCCATGGCTACATAAGGAGCATCTATGAAGAGTCCTAGACCGTCTAGCTTCACACACACATGAGCCAAGCTACGGTTTAGGAAAAGAAGGCTTTGTTGCATAAAGGCCCATTAGGGGTACTTAGTAGATAGGATAGTGTAGAAAGCACTTTGTGAAGGAAACATTCTAGAAACTAGGTTAGTGTGGCCGGTCATTGCACATGGCACATGGCTTAGGTTTTACATTTAATTTTTGTTTTCTTTTCATTAGAAAGTAGCTTACCTTTTACGTCCAAGATGGCCTATAAATAGGAAGGCTATCTCATTGTATTTTTCAAGTTTAATTGAGTATTGTTATGCTGCCCATTTTGTGCACTAGCTTTACTTCTCCTAGAAATCTAGGCTATAAACTTCACTCCCTTCACCTTTTTTCATAGAGCTGGCCGAACCTCTCTAACCCATACTCATCATGCACCTTCAAAGCCATCACAACTCCTAGGAGGGCTTTGTTTCACTCACCCATTGCTTCCGCATCACTCTTTACTACTTTGATTCAAGAAGAACACATGAAATGCCATCATTTGGTATCATGAGCTTTTGGTTCTTCAAGATGAGTAGCTTGTCTTTTTAATTTCAGTTCTTCTTTATTTCATCTTTGTCATTTCAATTCCTTACTTGTCTTGCTGTTTTTATATTTTAATTTGTTCTTGGTGTGCTTTGTGGAAGATCCAACCCAAGCACTCTTGTTCATTTGATCTTGAACAAGTTCTTGTGCAATTTGTGATAGGATTCCATACACCTTGGTGTTGCTATTTTTGTTTTAGGCTTTGAGTCTTTATTGCTTTCATTATTTTGCTTCATATTATGCTTTGAGTCTTTAATTTTCTGAATCTATACATGTTTTGTCAAGTCATGTTCATCCATATTGTCATCAATTCTTAGTAGTCCTATTTTTTTGGCTTGATTGTTTCTTGTTTTGGGTCTCTTTATATTGCTTTAATCTGCTGTTATTTTGATCTTTTGGTGCTTTTTATTTTTAGTTTGAGTTCATAATTGTGTCTTAGTTCATACACAATTTCCTTTCTCACATTTTTCATTGTGTTAATTTTGGTTATCTTGCTGTTTTCTTCCAGTTTTCCAGATTTCCCCTGTATCACCTCTCTGTTCTGGGCTGTTTTGTTTACAAAATTTTTTCCACCCATAGGAAAATTCTGAATTTCTGGAAAATGCAAGTTTAAGGTGTTATAGAAAGGACAAAAAAAGAATGAGGTCAAAAGGAGCAACAGAAAAAAAATTATAAATCTCACAAAATCAGAGTGCGAATCTTGAGCGTTACAGCTGGCCTAACTGCACACCAAATTTGCAAAAATTATTAAAAACAAATGGTGCATGCGTTTTAGGTGATTCCAAAGCCAAAATTTAGCTAAGATCCTGAATTTTCTTGTATCCAAATTTCAGAAACAAATTTTACAATTACAGCTCAGCATAAATCGGGGAACAAAACTGTTTTCTGGCCCACAACATTTTCCAGTGGTGCTGTTTTTTTTATTTGGTCATCTAATCTAGTGCTTTTCTTTAGGAATTCCTTTTGTGTGCCAACTTTTATTGAGTACCTTTAATTGTTTGCTTTAATTTCTTGAATCTCTTTCTAAGTTGTCATATTATAAATCCTTTTGGTGGTACTGTTTTCTTTCAATTAAATTTGTTTCTTGCTTTTGTTTCTTGACCTCTCTTTTGTGGGTGCTGGAAATTAATTCTCTCTTGGTGCTTATGTGCATGGAAATTGACTTGATTTAAGGTTAAGCCCTTGTGAATAGGTGCTGGAAATTGGAGAATTAAAGCCAACTTTCTAAGGAGGAGTCAAGCTAAGGCCGAAACAAGTTTCTTGAAACAAACACTACAAACACCTAGAAGATCAACAATCAAGACAACAAAGAAAGTGCACTAACCAAAAAGAGGAACAACAAAGGGGGTTTTCTTATCTCCTTTACAACTTGGTTTATTGTTAGTTACCTCTTTTAATTTACGTTTTAGACGGTGAGTGTGTCTTCAAGGGCTCAAAGTGTCCAAGAAGCCTCACCTAGGGCCGAATAGCATAGTAATTTTGCTTAGTAATTTGTTGCTTGTTTGAACTTGTATTTCTTTTGTTTTGGTAGAAACGTTTTGCATGTTTAGTATTGTTTAATTTTTGTGCTATACCGACTAGTTTGCTACATATCTAGCTTACATAGTTTTTCTTGCTTTTTGATTTCTCAACTTCTTGTGTTCTAAGTGATCTACTAAGAGAAAATTTTGTGTGAAGTCATTGGAGGAAAAGTTTTTGGCAAGGAAAAGGCTTGGTACTTAAGTAGTCCATTGTGACTCACCTCCCTTACCTGGAAAACTCCCTTCTCTAACTTTCCTAAACTTTCTCCAAGTAAAACACCTATATACACAAAGTTTTAGCCATGTCTTCTTCTTCTCATTCTCCAAAGTCTATGGAAAGTGAAGTAAAATCTTTGAAAACCCTTTTAAAATAGGTATCCCAAGCGGTACAATTAATCTCTTTTAGACAATTGGAGAATGAAAACAAAATTAATGAGTTGGCTAGAGCTCAAGAAGAGAAATCCCAAAAATCTCAAAAATCCAAAAAAACGCTTACTCATGCATCTCAAAGTATTGAGTCTCTAGGGGAGGGCAGCCGTAGAATCAATGATTATTACCAACCACCCCCTAGAAGAACTAGACAAAGGGAGCAAGAGAGCCCAAAGGAAGTAAGGGTAGACTTACCCCATTTCTATGGTAAGGAAGACGTAGAGGCCTACCTAGATTGGGAGATGAAAGTAGAGCAACTCTTTGCTTGCCATAGGGTGAGTGAAGAGAGGAAGGTACCCTTAGCAACCCTTAGTTTCCAAAGCAATGCCATGTATTGGTGGACCTCTTTAGAGAGAGACCGACGTCTTCATAGGGAGCCTTCCATAGAATATTGGAATGACCTTAGGGGAGCCCTAAGACGTCGCCACATACCTTCCTACTACCATAGGGAGTTGATGGACAAGCTCCAAAGACTCCAACAAAGGAACTTAAGTGTGGAAGAGTATAGGCAGAAAATGGAGCTCTACATGATGAGAGCATCCATTAGAGAGGAAGAAACCACCACCATATCTAGGTTTCTAAGTGGGCTCAACCTTGAGATAAGGGATCGAGTAGAACTATTACCCTACCAAGACTTGAATGATTTGGTTCAACTTTGCATTAAAGTTGAACAACAAAATTTGCGCAAAACTTCAAGTCAAAGGGTAGGTTCTTACTCCAACTCTTATCCCAAGAAAGACTTTAAAAGGGAGGGTAGTACACCTAGAGACGAACCCAAAGAGACTACCAAACCCTTAGTGAAAGATACCTCCACCCCATACATCCGTGCTAGGGACACCAAATGTTTTAAATGTTTTGGAAGAGGGCATGTGCAAGCACCATGTCCAAACCAAAGAATTTTGTTTTTAAAAGGAAAAGATGAATACACAAGTGGTGAAGATGAACCTAGTACCCAAGAAAAAGGGGAAGGAGAAAGGATAAATCCTTTGGAGGGGGACTTATTGATGATTCAAAGAATCCTCCACAATCAACCTAGTGCACCCATTGAGACACAACGAGAGAACATTTTTTCATACTAGATGCAATGTTTTAGAAAATATATGCTCTCTTATTGTGGATGGTGGGTCATGCTGCAATTGCTGTAGCACTAGATTGATTGAAAAATTACAACTACAAGTAGTTCCTCATCCACAACCTTACAATTTACAATGGATCAATGAGGATGGAGAACTACGTGTAGACAAACAAGTGGAAATCGAGTTTTCTATAGGCAACTACAAAGACAATGTTTTATGTGATGTAGTACTTATGGAAGCTTGCCACATCTTATTAGGTAGACCATGGCAATTTGATAAGAAAACCTCACATAATGGTCTAACTAACGAGATTTCTTTTATCCACAAGCATAAAAGGTTTGTACTTAGCCCTTTACCACATTCCCAAGTGGTAAAAGACCAAATACAAATGAAACACAAAAGGGATGAAGAAAAAATAGAAAAAGAAAAAAATTTTGGGAAACAAAAGGCGTGGGAGAATAGTGTTCCTTCCCACAAGGTCATTCAACAAGTCAAGCATATTGAAAATACCTTTACAAACATGCTTCTTGTTGAACAGCCTAGCCTTTCCTTTTGTAAAGGAACACTTGCAAGCATGAACACAAAAGAAAAGTCCTTACAAGAAGCTTGCATAGATCAAGAAGGAGAACTCATGGGACAAAAGAAAGTTGATCAAACGCTAGAGCTTTTAAGAGGAAAACTTTTGTCACCCATGAGAAAAGAGGTTCAAAGACATTACTTTAAGTACAACTCATGTTTTCAAACTACACCTAAAGTAAAGTCTCATGAACTCTATACTCCTTCACCTTTTGCAAATGATCCTTGGGAATATACAAATTTCATTTTAAAACTCCCTAGGACAACAAAAGGTTTTAATTCAATCTTCATGGTTATGGATAAACTCTTCTCTAGAGAAGTGATACATCTTCATGGTTTATTTTCAAGCATAATATTGAATAGAGCTCCAACTTTCGCAAACCATGATTTGAGGATTTCCTTTGGAAAACTTGCAACTAAGTTGCACACTTTAAATGCTTATCATCCTCAAACGCATGGTCAAAATATTTTTGAAAATAAAGCTCTTTCTATTATGCCTAGAATAATCATGAAGTGCACACACAATTTTAGAGATGAGCAAACATACCATCAAGTAGTTCACAAAACTACTTCTACTTTTAAGGTTATGTGTGTGCTCAATCATCTTTCTTCTTTTAAGTTGTTACCATCTCCTATAGGATTTATGCCTCAAGAGAAGGTAACCACAAATGACTATTTCAAAATACAAAAGATGATTAGAGGCCACACGCAACCCCTAAAAGAGAAATCTTGTCTAAGGTTGCCAACACCAAAAGACAAACAACAATGGCAACCTAGTAAAATTAATTTGCAAACTAACACCTATGCTTTATTTGATTATTTCTATAGGTGGACGTTTGATCCAGGAGGACAAGCTTTGAAGAAACAAGATGCTGCTATCCGAGATCAAGCCTGAAGATCTGAGGATAGATCTTCTCAAAAGAAGGAGGAGATGATGGACACCATCCAGCCACAACCATTCCCCTAAGCAAAAGCATTGGATTTGAGGACAAATCCTTTTCAAGAGGGAGGGGATGATGGAAGAGGGCCCAAGCTCACCACACTATGAAAGCCAAAAGACTAAGACTAGCTTCACAAAGGAGCATCTAGCCTCTCAAAGGAGCGTCTAGTCTTCCAAATGGAGCGTCTAGCTTCACAAGGGAGCGTCTAGCCATGGCTACATAAGGAGCATCTATGAAGAGTCCTAGACCGTCTAGCTTCACACACACATGAGCCAAGCTACGGTTTAGGAAAAGAAGGCTTTGTTGCATAAAGGCCCATTAGGGGTACTTAGTAGATAGGATAGTGTAGAAAGCACTTTGTGAAGGAAACATTCTAGAAACTAGGTTAGTGTGGCCGGTCATTGCACATGGCACAGGGCTTAGGTTTTACATTTAATTTTTGTTTTCTTTTCATTAGAAAGTAGCTTACCTTTTACGTCCAAGATGGCCTATAAATAGGAAGGCTATCTCATTGTATTGTTCAAGTTTAATTGAGTATTGTTATGCTGCCCATTTTGTGCACTAGCTTTACTTCTCCTAGAAATCTAGGCTATAAACTTCACTCCCTTCACCTTTTTTCATAGAGCTGGCCGAACCTCTCTAACCCATACTCATCATGCACCTTCAAAGCCATCACAACTCCTAGGAGGGCTTTGTTTCACTCACCCATTGCTTCCGCATCACTCTTTACTACTTTGATTCAAGAAGAACACATGAAATAACTTTCCTTACCACCACCTTGATATGCTTCGAATTCTATGAAGATCAGCTAGAAATTCGAATAGGTTAGGACATTAAACTATTGCTTTGATACTGCTTCTGTTTAGCTGTTTCTGGGCGTCTTGTGCGTTATGCGCAAGACTTTGGTTTTACCTTTCCTGCACATATCATCTGCTTTGCTGTTTATTACCTTATGCACTTATTTTTTTCCTTGAGTTAACCCATGCATTTTCGTTCCATGCAGACAACATGTTGGGCAAAAGCATGCTCGCCGAACTGAAGGCGCTCGCCCGAAACCACGGGTTGGCGACAGGTTCTCAAACGGTGCCCAACTCGGTGGTGGAGACAGCCATTGTCCAAGGGCGATCACCACCCAAGGAACCCGCCCAACGCAAGAAAATGGTCCTCAAGAGACCTAAAAGGAAAGCTCCTAAGGTGATCCCTGAGGAAGAGGAAGAAGATGACGAGGCCACCGAGGACGGTTTGGTCTCAAAGAGGAAGAGGGTGGCACCTTCCTCACCGCCTGCTCCACCCCCTCTTCCAACCTCAACACCTCCATCGACGCCTGCTCCTCCTCCATCATCGCCACCCCCACAGGCTCCTGCCTCCCCAGTCCAAGCGGTCCCACTGGCCACTGCGCCACCTGCAGCTGAGGCCCAAGAGCCAAACTTCCTGGAGGACCCCCCAAGCGCCTCTACGCCATATGTGTCAGCTGGAGGGGGTCCCCCTTCAAACGCCTCAGCTGCAGAAGATGCTCCAATCGGGGATGAGGTTGCTCATACCTCTCCGATTCTGATCACCGAATCCCCGATTCCGTCGCCACGCCAAGAAGCAACTACTGAAGAACCTGCTAAGGAAGGTGGTGACGAGAACCCACAACAGGCCCACCTGGTGCCTCTCCAAGCAGCAAAACCTTCCCTTGAGGTCACAAGGATGTGGGAGCCTCTAACTGCCAAGCTGAAAACCATAGCAGAGGATATCCCGGCGATCATAACCAGGGCTGTGGAGGGCTCAACCAGGAGGCTCCAAGACGACCTCTTCAACCTCAAAACCGAAAACAGCACCATGAGGGTCGAGGTGGAGAAGTTGTCTTTCAGCCTGACGCTCGCAGAAATCGAACACTCCCGAGTGGAGGATGCAATGAACACCGAGCTCAGGCTGGCGCGCAAGGAGGCCACTGACCTTCGCCACAAAGTGCATCAACTTGCCCAAGAGAAGGTCGAGCTGGAGAGCAAGATCGTGCCTCTTCGCGTCAAGGTGGTCGACCTGGAAGCTCTCATGAAAGCTGACGCCGCTAAGGTGCAAAAATTGGAGCAGAGGTCGATCGATCGAGAGAAATTCCTTGGGCAAGTGGAAAAGGCGAGGGACGACGCCATGGCTGATCTCGTCGAGGTCAACAAAGAGAAGGGAAAGGTGGCTGCTGAGTTGGCCCAAGCACAAGCGGAATCCAAGAAGGTTACTGAAGACCTTCTCCAGGCTCAAGAGACCAACGAACAACTTAAAAAACAGGTGGAAGAGCTGGAGCAACAGAATAAAGAGCTGAAAGAGCAAACTGAAGACCTCAAGAAGCGGATTGAGGAACTTCAGGGGCAAATTGAAGAACTCAAGCTAAACTCTGCTCAGATTCTGGCTGCTGGATTCGAAGCTGCGCGGGAACAATTTGCTTGCCTATTCCCCGACCTGGATCTCAGCATGGTGTCGCTGAACAATGAAGTAGTAGATGGAAAAGTCGTTCCTGCTGAAGACTAATCAACTCTTCTTCATCTACTACCTTCGTGTTTTCCCTTGTATTGTTCTGTAATAAACTCGTGTATATGTGCCTTTAACAGATACTTATCTTAATGACAAAGTTTGGGTATTCCCTCTCCTGACTTCTTTAAGCGCTTTAACCTTCTTTGCATATTTAACTTTATCGGATTTAACTTAATGATTTTGCAAACACGACTTTTGACTTACCTGCTTCGAACCACTTCAAACTTAAGCAATAATCACCTTAACCAACTTGTACTCTTAAGGCAACTAACCTTATCGTAAAAACATCCCTCAAGCAATGAACTGTAACTCAGTCACTGGCTTAAACACCGCTCCACTCGACCTGCTTCATCAAACAGGTCTTTTAACCTTCCCGCCGCTGTTCGAGCTCTTCCTGATCGCCAAATACTGTTGGTGATATCAGCTTCTTTCTGGCCTCATGCTTTGGCCATTGTTGCTTTATCTGGGGGTAGAAACGCCTTTTGGGATCCTTCTTTGCCTCCCTGAACTTCAGAACAAAAGACCGGTTAACTAGGCGTTCTCTTCGAACCTACCTTAGCCACCTTCCAAACTTCTTCCACCCTCTGCACCATACCTGAACTCGTTCGAGACGAGAAGGATTTTATCTTGCCTAAGCTCGCCTGTAAGCGAGAAGGTCTTTAACTCGCCTGAACTCGCTCATCGGCGAGAAGGTCTTTAACTCGCCTGAACTCGCTCATCGGCGAGAAGGTCTTTAACTTGCCTGAACTCGCTCATCGGCGAGAAGGTCTTTAACTCGCCTCTACATTGCCCCAAGGGTTACATCTTCTCGCCCCCAGAAACAAGGAGGACTTTTTACTGGTGCCTCTACATTGCCCCAGGGGTTACATCTTCTCGCCCCCAGAAACAAGGAGGACTTTTTCTCTTTCTCGCCTGCACTCGCTCGACGGCGAGGAGGTCTTTTACTTGCCTCATGACGCGCGAGGGCGTTGAGGTCTTTCATCTGGTGCCTCCGATCGCCGAAAAACGATGACAACTTCAAACTTTAACTGATGTCTCCAATCGCCGAAAAACGATGAGGACTTAAAAACTTTAACTGATGCCTCCAATCGCCGAAAAACGATGAGGACTTAAAAACTTTAACTGATGCCTCCAATCGCCGAAAAACGATGAGGACTTAAAAACTTTAACTGATGCCTCCAATCGCCGAAAAACGATGAGGACTTAAAAACCTTTTAGAAAGCACGCGATATATCTTTACTTGCCTTAAATCACGTATAAGTGACAAGGTCTTTCTTCAAAACTTTTGGAAAATAGCACACATGCAATCTAAAAACGCCTTATACTTCGAAAACTCTTCTTTTATTGGGTGGCCTCGTTAAAAACCCTCCTTAGGGAAAAAAGAGTGCCCCCTTCAAACTGTTTCATCAAAGACATTGTAATATGACTTTGTGTTTGTCTTTACTTACAAAGCTCTTAACTATAGTACAACTTCAGGTGTGTGGCGTTCCAGGTGCGAGGAATCGCCCCTCCTTCCAGCGTCTCTAAGCGGTAGGCGCCGTTCCCGAGCGCCTCGGTTATTCTGAACGGTCCAGTCCACTTGGGTGACAGTTTATTCTCCATCTCGTACTGGTGGGCCTTCCTCATCACCAAGTCGCCTTCTCTAAACTGCCTTGGCATCACCTTCGAGTTGTATCTTCGTTCAATCCTTCTCTTCACGGCTTCAGCCTTTAATCTCGCCTCTTCCCTGACCTCATCCAGTAGATCCAGGTTTAGCCTCCTCTCTTCATTCGAGTCTTCCTCTACGAAGTTCTGGAATCTCGGCGAGCTCTCCTGAATTTCTATTGGAATCATGGCGTCACACCCATAGACCAAGCTGAACGGGGTCTCATGGGTTCCTGACTGCTCGGTGGTGTGGTACGCCCAGACTATACGGGGCACCTCCTCAGCCCAACTTCCCTTGGCTTTCTCAAGCCTTCTCTTCAAACCTCTCAGCAACACCCGATTAGCTGACTCCACCTGGCCATTTGTCTGAGGGTGCTCGACGGATGCAAACACTTGTTGAATTCCCACCCCTTCGCAAAGCTTCTTCAACAGGTGGCTCGCAAACTGCCTCCCATTATCCGACACCAGGCGTTTAGGCACTCCAAACCGGCACACGATGTTCCTCCACACAAAACCTTCGATCTTATGTGCGGTGATCTGGGCCACTGGTTCTGCTTCAATCCACTTGGTGAAATACTCAATCGCTACCACCAAGTACTTCATCTGCCTGATCGCCAGCGGGAAAGGTCCCAGGATGTCGATTCCCCAAGTATGAAACGGCCAAGGGCTATAGATCGACTTCAACTCCTCGGGAGGTGCCTTGTGCCAATCGGCGTGGGTGAGTGAACCCAAACCTGTACAGATCGCCATCAATCAATGTGTACTTGCTGCAATTTTTCTTTACCTTCCTAGCTTCTGTCGGATCCAGTGGGAGGAGGCCATCTGCCAGGCACCGCTTGTACTGTGTTATCCAAGTGTCTGGCTCATGGGTGGCGCAGACCTGCATCACATTCACCTTCTCTCCTCGACATGCTCTAATTCTCGGCGATCTCAGAGTTTCTTGCGTCAAGGACTTATGGCTTCTCGCTACTTTCTTCGTCGACTTGCTTATCTGAAGGACCAGGTGATCTGCTACAAATGCCCTTGGCGTCTTCAGAGTTTCTTGAATCACCGTCCTCTGCCTACCCCCCTTGCCTGAGCTGGTGAGCTTAGCAAGCAAGTCAGCTCGGGCATTCTGCTCTCTGGGTACATGTACTACTTCAAAGGAGGCAAAGGAACTCTTCAATTCCTGCACATATGCCAAGTAAGCCGCCATTTGTGGATCTTTAGCCTGGAACTCGCCTGTTACTTGCCCTGTGACTAGCAGCGAGTCACTCTTAGCCATCAGCACCCTAGCTCCCATCTCCTTGGCCAGCAGAATCCCGGCGATCAGCGCCTCATACTCTGCTTGATTGTTGCTGGCTTTGAAGGCAAATCTCAAAGATTGTTCGATCAGCACGCCGTTGGGTCCTTCCAAAATGACTCCAGCACCGCTACCCTGCTGGTTCGACGATCCATCCACCGAGAGTACCCAACGGAAATCGTCTCCTTCAACTCGCGTCGCCTCTGATGACAGCTCAACCACGAAATCTGCAAAGATTTGCCCCTTAATCGGTCCTCGGGGCTCATATTTGATATCAAACTCTGACAACTCTACGGCCCACTTCACCATCCTTCCCGCAACGTCAGGTTTCTTCAAGACCTTCTGGATGGGCAGGTCAGTCATCACCAGTATTGTGAAGCTATGGAAGTAGTGGCGCAACCTCCTCGCCGAAAATACCACGGCCAGTGCAGCCTTTTCCAGGGCCTGATATCTCGTTTCTGGACCCTGCAACACCTTGCTCACAAAATAAATAGGCTTCTGAGCTTGATTATGATCCTGGGCGAGCACCGCACTCACCGCCCTCTCAGTTACAGCAAAATACAACCTGAGAGGGATTCCCACCAGCGGTTTGCACAGAACTGGCAGGCTCGCCAGATACTCCTTCAGTTTGACGAAAGCTTCCTCGCACTCTTTCGTCCAAACGAACTTATTATTGCGCCGCAGACACTGAAAATAGTGATGCCCCTTTTCTCCGCTAGCTGACACGAAGCGGGATAGGGCTGCCATCCGACCTGTTAGCTGCTGGACTTCTTTCACCGTAGCTGGGCTCCTCATCGCCAAGATGGCGGCACACTTGTCTGGGTTGGCTTCTATTCCTCTTTCAGTCAAGAGGAAACCTAAAAACTTTCCAGCCTCCACGCCGAAAATGCATTTCTCCGGATTGAGCTTTAACTTGAACTTGGCGATCGTCGTGAACAATTCTTCCAAGTCTGCAACGTGCTTGCTTTTTTCCGGTGAGGTCACGACCATGTCATCGACGTAAGCTTGCACGTTCCTTCCCAGCATTGGTGCAAGTACTCGATCCATCAGCCTCTGGTACGTGGCCCCCGCGTTCTTCAGCCCAAACGGCATCACCTTATAGCAGTAGCACGATCTCTCCGTCATGAAGGCTGTCTTCTCTTCATCCATGGGATGCATCTTGATCTGATTGTATCTCGAGAAGGCATCCAGGAAACTCAGCAACTTGCACCCTGCAGCACTATCGACCAGGGCATCAATGCTTGGTAAAGGATACGAATCCTTTGGGCAAGCTTTGTTCAGGTCGGTGAAATCGACGCACATGCGCCATTTCCCGTTACTCTTCTTCACCAACACGACATTTGCCAGCCATTCAGGGTACTGGACTTCCCTGATGTGGCCTGCAGCGAGGAGTTTCTGTGTTTCGTCCTTGATCGCCTGCCTCCTCTCCTCGTTGAACTTTCTTCTCCTTTGTCGCACCGGTCTCACCAGATTGTCCATCGCCAGATGATGGCACAAGAAGTCGGGATCAATCCCGGGCATGTCCGAAGCGGACCATGCAAACGCGTCCAGATGCCGCTCAATCACCTTGGCGATCTGGTCCTGGAGCTCGACCTCCAGAGATCTTCCCAGCTTGAAGATCTTTCCTCCGATCTCCTTTTCGAGCCACTGCTCGACAGGTTTTGGCCTGGATTCTCTGGCGATCACCGCCCTGGCGATTCCCTGCTCCCTCGCTTCCTCAGGGCGATTCCGCTCCTCTTCCTCCTCCAGACCAGCATTCTTCTCCCCCAGCTCAGCGTCCACCATCTCCACATCTCTTCCGGCGGCCTCCTCTGTTACCGTCGATCTGGGCTTCACACCGGGAGGTGGGGTGGTTGTTACATAACTCACAGATCTCTTGTTTTTCAGGCTATTCTCATAGCACTTTTTCGCTTCTTTCTGATCAGACTTGATCGTGATCACCACCCCCTCCATAGACGGCAACTTTACCTTCATGTGTCGGGTTGACGGGATTGGTCCTATCCTGTTAAGCGTGGGCCTTCCCAACAGGATGTTGTATGCTGAAGGAGCGTTCACAATGAGGTACTTGATTTTCTCCGTCCTCGACCCAGCCTCATCTGTAAACGTGGTTCTCAGCTCAATGTACCCCCTGACCTCCACTTGGTCGCCAGCGAACCCATATAGACACCCTCCATAGGGCCTTAGCTGGTCAAGGGGCAACTCCAGCTGCGTGAAAGTCGGCCAGAACATCACGTCTGCCGAGCTCCCTTGGTCCACCAGAACTCTGTGGACCTTCCTTCCCGCCATAACCAACGAAATGACTATGAGATCGTTGTCATGAGGCACAACGTCCCGAAGATCCTGCTTGGTGAACGTAATGTCCACTTCCGGCGAGTGATCTTCAAACATATCCACTGTCATCACCGATCGCGCGTACTTCTTCCTCTGCGATGCGGTGCATCCACCACCTGAGAAACCCCCTGCAATGGTGTGGATCTCCCCGTGGATAGGCATCTCATGTTGCTGGGCTTCTCCACCTGCTGGCTGGGAACTCGACGCTCCCCCCGTCCTCCTGTCCAGCAGATAGTCATTTAGGAACCCGCTCTTAACCAGATCGTCGAGCTGATATCCCAAAGACAAACACGAGTCCAAAGTGTGGCCAAAGCCTTGGTGAAACTCACACCAAGCATCGGGCTTTGGCCCTAGCACCTTGTCGCCCACCTTCTCAGGCGCTTTCAACCTAGCAGATATGTTAGGAATGGCGATCAGATCCGCTAATCCCATGACAAACTTGTGCTTAGGCGGGCGATTGTATTCCCGGCATGCTGGTTGCTGGCGTGCTTGGCTCCTTCCCTTGTTTCTCCTATCGTAAGGATGGCGAGTCCTCTGGTCCTTCCTGGCCGCCGCCGCTGTTTCCAGCACCCTTTGCGGCTGGATTCTGGTCTGGGCGCGTGGCCTGGCGGGAGCCACGCTTCCTCTCTTCTCGGCGACTTCATTCTCGTCGGCGATGTGAGCCACCGCAAGTCGCCTGACTTCAGCAAACGTCGCGGGGTGAGCCCTGATCAAGGCCTCGCAGAATGGTCCTGGCTGCACGCCCTTCTTGAAGGCATAGACCAGCATTTCTTCATCCTTGGCCGGCGATCTGACCATCTGCGCTCCAAAGCGATTGAGGTAATCTCTGAGGGACTCTCCCTGGTATTGCCTTATATCAAACAGATCATAAGACACCCTGGGCGGTGCCTTATTCACGATGTACTGCTCAACAAAGATCTTCGAGAACTGTTGAAAATTGGTTATGTGGCCGTTAGGCAGGCTCACAAACCACTCCATCGCCGTTCCCTGGAGCGTACTCACGAACATCTTGCAGTAGACGGCGTCCGACCCTCCCGACAGCATCATCTGCGTATGGAACGTGGTTAGATGAGCCTCTGGATCCTCCACGCTGGTAAAGACAGCCTTAACCGGAACCACGCTCGTGGGAATAGGCGTGTCAGTAATCGCCTGAACAAAAGGCATTGGGAAAACACGAGGTGGCGTCGACGGCGCCACCTCTTCAGCAGAAGAACGCCCTTGCTGCTCCTGAAGAGCTTGACGCAGCTCCTCAGTCACCTTGCTGAGCTCCTCGTTCCTGGCGCGAGAGGCGACCAGGTCCTCATGCATTCTCGCCTGCTCTACGCGTGAGGCTTCCACAGTCGCCTGCAACGAACGCATCATCTCTGCCATCTGCGCCATGGTCATGGCGGCGGCGCCTTCGTCAGCAACGGGCGCAACTGGACTTGAACGATTGCTTCTCATTTTTCTCATGAACTCAGCGAATCTCAGAATGCAACGAATGACACTTCAACCACGATCGAATCAGCGATCAATCGGAGAAAACAGTGCGAAACTGCGCAAGAAAACTCAAGAACACCGTAAGCCTTCAAAGAAAACCACAACTTCACCAGAAACCGCCGCTTCCCTGCGGACAACCAAACGAGCGAAAGAACTCGAACTTCCACCAAACAGATTACGTGTAAACAGCAGGAAACCTCACTCCATCGATCGAAAAGCCAAACGAACGGTATAAAACGCGAATTCACCGAACGAAACTCAAGCAAACAGCGAACGATGGTTGCACCAACACACAACCACGCAGAAAACTTCGAAAACTTCCAAGAACTCACGCTGTGGATGGGAGCAAGTTTTACACGGCCCCACGGTGGGCGCCTGATGATCCTGCCTGTTGACCAGAACGCTGGAAACTGCCTCGTCAAAGGATCGACGTGATCGCCGATTCTGGTAAGCTAGAAATCGGAACACGCCAATATAACAACTGGCGACTACACGAGCCCCCCGACTTCCTTCCTTTTTGCCAACCTGGCGTCTTGCCAACACGCCTATACTGTAGCAGGATGCCACGTCATCACACCCGACCACCAGGGCGGTACAATATGTTTAATACTTCTTTTACAATCTAAGGTCTATTACTTGAATCAAACACTGGTGATACCTTTGAAAAACCATTTCATGTGTTCAAATTGTATTTTGATATGTTTTAATACTTCTTTTACAATCTAAGGTCTATTAATTGATTGAAACACTTGTGATATCTTTGAAAAACATTTTCATATGTTAAAATTTTGTTTTGATATGTTTATTACTTCTCTCATTTACAATCTGAGGTTTTACAACCTAGAAAACTATAAGAAAGTGAATGTTCTGTATAATAATAGTTTAAAAGTATCTTAACTATTGAAAACAAGCGTATTACTTAACTAAGTGTTTGCAACTTGTTCTTTTCGCTATTAATTGATTGAAAGCACTTACGATATCTTTGAAAACCAATTTCATGTGTTAAAATTGTGTTTTGATATGTTTAATATTTCTCTTACAATCAGTCTATTAACTGATTGAAACACTTGTGAATATCTTTGAAAAACAATTTCACGTGTTAAAATTGTGTTTTCATATGTTTGATACTTCTTTTACAATCTAAGCTCTATTATTTGATTCAAACACTTGTGATACCATTGAGAAACCATTTCATGTGTTCAAATTGTATTTTGATATGTTTTAATACTTCTTTTACGATCTAAGGTCTATTAATTGATTGAAACACTTGTGATATCTTTGAAAAACAATTTCATGTGTTAAAATTGTGTTTTGATATGTTTAATACTTCTCTCATTTACAATCTGAGGTTTTACAACCTAGGAAACTATAAGAAAGTGAATGTTCTGTATAATAATAGTTTAAAAGTATCTTAACTATTGAAAACAAGCGTATTACTTAACTAAGTGTTTGCAACTTGTTCTTTTCGCTATTAATTGATTGAAAGCACTTACGATATCATTGAAAACCAATTTCATGTGTTAACATTGTGTTTTGATATGTTTAATATTTCTCTTACAATCTTAGTCTATTAACTGATTGAAACACTTATGAATATCTTTGAAAAACAATTTCATGTGTTAAAATTGTGTTTTCATATGTTTAATACTTGTTTTACAATCTAAGGTCTATTAATTGATTCAAACACTTATGATACCTTTGAAAAACCATTTCATGTGTTCAAATTGTATTTTGATATGTTTTAATACTTCTTTTACAATGTAAGGTCTATTAATTGATTGCAACGGTTGTGATATCTTTCAAAACAATTTCATGTGTTAAAATTGTGTTTTGATATGTTTAATACTTCTCTCATTTACAATCTAAGGTTTTACAACCTAGGAAACTATAAGAAAGTGAATGTTCTGTATAATAATAGTTTAAAAGTATCTTAACTATTAAAAACAAGCGTATTACTTAACTAAGTGTTTGCAACGTGTTCTTTTCGCTATTAATTGATTGAAAGCACTTACGATATCTTTGAAAACCAGTTTCATGTGTTAAAATTGTGTTTTGATATGTTTAATATTTCTCTTACAATCTTAGTCTATTAATTGATTGAAACACATATGAATATCTTTGAAAAACAATTTCATGTGTTAAAATTGTGTTTTCATATGTTTAATACTTGTTTTACAATCTAAGCTCTATTAATTGATTCAAACACTTGTGATACCTTTGAAAAACCATTTCATGTGTTCAAATTGTATTTTGATATGTTTTAATACTTCTTTTACAATATAAGGTCTATTAATTGATTGAAACGCTTGTGATATCTTTGAAAACAATTTCATGTGTTAAAATTGTGTTTTGATATGTTTAATACTTCTCTCATTTACAATTTGAGGTTTTACAACCTAGGAAACTATAAGAAAGTGAATGTTCTGTATAATAATAGTTTAAAAGTATCTTAACTATTAAAAACAAGCATATTACTTAACTAAGTGTTTGCAACTTGTTCTTTTCGCTATTAATTGATTGAAAGCACTTACGATATCTTTGAAAACCAGTTTCATGTGTTAAAATTGTGTTTTGATATGTTTAATATTTCTCTTACAATCTTAGTCTATTAACTGATTGAAACACTTATGAATATCTTTGAAAAACAATTTCATGTGTTAAAATTGTGTTTTCATATGTTTAATACTTGTTTTACAATCTAAGGTCTATTAATTGATTCAAACACTTGTGATACCTTTGAAAAACCATTACATGTGTTCAAATTGTATTTTAATATGTTTTAATACTTCTTTTACAATCTAAGGTCTATTAATTGATTGAAACGCTTGTGATATCTTTGAAAACAATTTCATGTGTTAAAATTGTGTTTTGATATGTTTAATACTTCTCTCATTTACAATCTAAGGTTTTACAACCTAGGAAACTATAAGAAAGTGAATGTTCTGTATAATAATAGTTTAAAAGTATCTTAACTATTAAAAACAAGCGTATTACTTAACTAAGTGTTTGCAACTTGTTCTTTTCGCTATTAATTGATTGAAAGCACTTACGATATCTTTGAAAACCAATTTCATGTGTTAAAATTGTGTTTTGATATGTTTAATATTTCTCTTACAATCTTAGTCTATTAACTGATTGAAAAACTTATGAATATCTTTGAAAAACAATTTCATGTGTTAAAATTGTGTTTTCATATGTTTAATACTTCTTTTCAATCTAAGCTCTATTAATTGATTCAAACACTTGTGATACATTTGAAAAACCATTTCATGTGTTCAAATTGTATTTTGATATGTTCTAATACCTCTTTTACAATCTAAGGTCTATTAATTGATTGAAACGCTTGTGATATCTTTGAAAAACAATTTCATGTGTTAAAATTGTGTTTTGATATGTTTAATACTTCTCTCATTTACAATCTAAGGTTTTACAACCTAGGAAACTATAAGAAAGTGAATGTTCTGTATAATAATAGTTTAAAAGTATCTTAACTATTAAAAACAAGCGTATTACTTAACTAAGTGTTTGCAACTTGTTCTTTTCGCTATTAATTGATTGAAAGCACTTACGATATCTTTGAAAACCAATTTCATGTGTTAAAATTGTGTTTTGATATGTTTAATATTTCTCTTACAATCTTAGTCTATTAACTGATTGAAAAACTTATGAATATCTTTGAAAAACAATTTCATGTGTTAAAATTGTGTTTTCATATGTTTAATACTTCTTTTACAATCTAAGCTCTATTAATTGATTCAAACACTTGTGATACATTTGAAAAACCATTTCATGTGTTCAAATTGTATTTTGATATGTTCTAATACCTCTTTTACAATCTAAGGTCTATTAATTGATTGAAACGCTTGTGATATCTTTGAAAAACAATTTCATGTGTTAAAATTGTGTTTTGATATGTTTAATACTTCTCTCATTTACAATCTAAGGTTTTACAACCTAGGAAACTATAAGAAAGTGAATGTTCTGTATAATAATAGTTTAAAAGTATCTTAACTATTGAAAACAAGCGTATTACTTAACTAAGTGTTTGCAACTTGTTCTTTTCGCTATTAATTGATTGAAAGCACTTACGATATCTTTGAAAACCAGTTTCATGTGTTAAAATTGTGTTTTGATATGTTTAATATTTCTCTTACAATCTTAGTCTATTAATTGATTGAAACACATATGAATATCTTTGAAAAACAATTTCATGTGTTAAAAGTGTGTTTTCATATGTTTAATACTTGTTTTACAATCTAAGGTCTATTAATTGATTCAAACACTTGTGATACCTTTGAAAAACTATTTCATGTGTTCAAATTGTATTTTGATATGTTTTAATACTTCTTTTACAATCTAAGGTCTATTAATTGATTGAAACGCTTTTGATATCTTTGAAAACCAGTTTCATGTGTTAAAATTGTGTTTTGATATCTTTAATATTTCTCTTACAATCTTAGTCTATTATTTGATTGAAACACATATGAATATCGTCTATTATTGGGTTGACCGGGACGTCTTCGTGCGCGACCTCAACCGTCAGCTAAGGACTCCTTCCCACTGATTGCCTGTGAATTCCTGCAAAAAAGAGGACAAAGAGGCGCCCTAGCGGCCGTTTGCACTCCGACGCTCAAGTCAGCCAGCAAGAAACACCAAAAAACTGTCCACCCACGTATCTGAGCACCGCGTGTGGCACTCTGAAGGTGGTAAAAGAACTGTGTATCTGTGTGTGTGTTGTCTCCTTTTGGCAAAAATATTCTCCAGTCACTTGTACGTAACCTTAAAGCACGGGCAAGCAACCAAAGCGTTTCTCGTAAGTTTGCCAAAGGTTCCAACCCTTTTTCCGACATTCTCAGCGCTATTTAAACTGCCCAGCATTTAAAGCGCCTTAAAGCGCTTTTACTCCCTAACGTAACGCACTCTTTAAAGCGCTTAATTACGAAACGTAGCGCATTTAAGACGTTTGAAACGCTTGGGAGCTCTAATAGTACCAGAATGCCCGAAAGGGAAACTGTATTGAATATCTTTAATTACCTGGCACCTGACTAGAGGGTGTTTCCATTCTGGCATGGCTGTCGTACACGTGGAGGGCCTCACGACGCCATGACCCCATCTGGGGGCGTTTCTGCCCATCTGGGGACGTTTCTACGTGTGGGTCCTCCTGCCTGGGAGTGCTACTGCGCTAGGGGTGGCTTTTTGGGTGCCAACTCATGCCCCCAAGTATCTAGCCACTTACTCTGAGAGCGTATCTGCCTTCCTCTCGCACCCTGCACCCGGTTATCCTGGGCGTGACCTTCCTCTTGGGTCGTATCTGTCCCGAAGGCGTCTCTGGGGCGGCAGGGGTACTTCACGAGTCAGGCTGCCCTTCACTGGTACTATCACTATGGCCTTGAAGCCACCTTTACCTTCTCTTTATCATTTTCCCGAGATATCGGGTCCTGAGGCTTTCCCACGACGTCGCTCCCTCCATGGTCTTTTCTACCCATGGGTATCGGGGAACCACACCGCGGTTACCTTGCTTTTACACTGTTTGATCTGGCGACGCCCTGGTTGGGCGACGCCTCTACTCAGGCGACGCCTCCACCCAGGCGACGCCTTGTCCTGCCTTGGCGACGCTTCCTCTTGGCGTCTCTACATCTGGGCGACACCTTGAGTTGACTTTGACTCTCAAGTCGTTGACTTTGACCTTGACTTAGTCAACGCCCTGATACGGGACGGTACATAAGCCCCCCAGTCTTAAGCCGAAGACTTGTCTTCAGTGCAAAGACTAAAGCCTTGCCCCCGCCATCCACGTGCCTTCCCGATGACATGTCATTCTCTGCTGACTCAGCAAATTTCCGAATTACTGACGCGACATTTTCTGAACCGCAGGGGTATTCTTAATGAGCGATTGGACATTCCCTGAAATGGGGATGATTACACCTTTTGGGCTACCCTTGATCGCGCGCCACGTGGCCCATCGCGTGGCCCTCCTTTAGAGACCCTTGCACTTCCCCTGGGCAATCGACCCTCTGACGCGTGGCCCGATCCTACGGCCCTTAGTTAGCGCTTCTTGAGTCGCGAAATGTAACGTTTAAGTTACTCCAAACCCCGCGCTCACCCTACTGTTACATTCATTCACTCTGCTACTTTGCCCTGTTCATCGCCTCCAAAACCTCTTCTCTCTGCAATTGCGATTCTCCCCTTCCTGCGCTCTTCTACCGCCTCCACTTCAACAGCAAAGGTATGGTTTCGAGCACTCTCAACTCTTCACTGTTGTCGTATTATAGGAAACTGCCTGGGACTGTTGTTATTCTCGTACTTCTCTGGATATTGTTTGTATGCTTCGTTGTTCCTTTCGCTTCCCTTCGTTCTCTTGCGGGTAGGGCGCTCCTAGGGTTCTTCCATTTTCCCATTTTCTTCTCTCCAAACCCCTTTTCTCTGAACCCTTTCTTTCTCTTTTGATCTTCAGCATTGGCGTTGATGGCAAAAACCAAGACCACCGCGCCTCCCCCGCTCCCCAAGTCTCATTATAAGGGCGAATATGACTGGGCCCCCGACGAACTTCTGGACGAATGTTCCCTCCTGAACTCCGTTGAGGACGTGGAGGCCCACAGGGGGGACCCTGCTCTCTATAACTTCAATGCTTTCCACAAAAGTCATGACTCCCAAGTCCTGGTAAGCCGAGTGCGACCTGGGATGCCCGTTTGCGCGGACTCACGGGATACTGGGGGATGCGCTTTCTTCTTCCTCTATCAGATGGTGCTCAAAAGGGTGGGCCTGCGTCTGCCCCTAACTCCCTTCGAAAAAGAGCTACTGACAGAGATAAACACTGCTCCCGCCCAACTCCATCCCAACAGTTGGGCTTTCGTGAGGGGGTTCCAAATTCTCTGCGGTTATCTAGGTGTTCCCTCCTCTGTGGACGTTTTTCTTCACTTCTTCGAGGTAAAGAAGCAAGGGAAAAGTCTCTGGATGAGCTTTTCTGGCATCGCCGGGCGCATCATCCTGACGCTCTTCCAGAATTCGTTCAAAGGCTGGAAGGGGAAATTTTTCAAGGTACGCGCGACCAAGCGCGATCCTACCATTCTAGAGGGCTTTCCCCTGTACTGGACAGACAAGTCCATAACTATGAAGCCCTTGGCTCTGGACGAACTTGCCCCGCCTGACCGGGATATATGCAAAACCTTGGCGGGACTGGGGATAGTCTTTGATACCGCCAAGCTCATCGCGAACGAATTCAATGCCCATGGGCTTTCTACATACTTCGGTATCTGCTCTTGGCGATTTATGATGCATTAGTTGCTATGGTTATCTGCATTACCATTTTTCACTGTACAATGTTACTTGCATTTCGCATCTCTTCCTGTATTGTGAATCCACATAACCGCTCTAGTACTAATCCTTGTTGTTTGGCCTGTCTTGATGTAGGATCGGTGATGGGCGCTTCCAAAAGAATAATGTTGGCGAAAGCACTGAAGGAGGCTCGTGCCGCCAAGGCAGGCGTCTCCTCCAGCCCTGTTGCCAATCCGATTCTCCCACCGGCTCCGACACCGCCGCCTCCAATCACTGCTGAAGCTGCTTCTAGCCCATCTCCGACGTCTCCACCTGGCTCTGACTTGCTTCCAACCCCCAACTCTCCTTCGCCTATCGTCGCTGTTCCCCTGGCTGCGGCCTCGTCACCGGCTCCACCCCCCCTTGACAAAGGGAAAAGGGTTTTGGAGATTCTGTCAGACGATGAGGAATCGGAGGGTGTGGCGCCCTTCAGAAGGAGAAAATCTGCGCGGGTTCCTCTTCTGGTAGAAACGTCGCCACAGGGAGGGAACCCCTTTATGGACAACCCTCCAAGCGCAACCTCACTCCCTCCTATGATTCTCCAAGAGGAAAGGGGCGAAGGTGCTGAATCTGCGCCGCCTCTGCCGCCGCCAGAAACCACTGCTTCCCCGGCTCCCAACACTGCCGCCCCCGACTTCATTGCCATTCCCCCTCCAATCATGCATCTGATGAGGGGTTTCAGTGGCGGGACTATGCCAGAAGGTACCGACAGGAGGGAAGGTATGCCTTTCTATTTGGGGGCCTTCTTGGCGGTGGCTCTCGAATGGCGCTCCCAGGCCAGAAACGCTGTCTTGCAAACTCAAACTCTCCAGGCCTTGGAAACGAAGGCAACTACCCTGGAGGAGGAGATGAGGATCCTGGGACGCCAGAACGAGGCTTATTGTTCCTCCCTGAAACAAGCACAAGAGTCCAGGGCGGAAGCTGAGAGGAAACTGGCATAGGCCTTGGAGCTCCAGGCTGACTTCTACGCTCGTGAAGTTGCTCTCCAAGTACAGGTGGCGGGTCTTCAGGAAGTGGTCAAAGCGGATGCAGAAACTCACAAAGACCTGAACGACCGTTGTTGTGAACAGGCTGCCAAGGTGGAGCGGATGGAGGAGGAAATGGCCACGCAGGCCAAAGCTATGGACCTTCTCCGAGTTGACTACGACAAACTGCAGGTCGAGGTTAGCCGGCTTCGCGTGGAGAAAGAGGCTCTGGAGAAGCAGGTGGCCTCTGGAGACGCCGCCATTGAGGAACTGGAGAAGGAGAAAAAGTCCCTTATCCAGGAGATGGCGGGCACCTTCGAGGAGGGGTTCCAAGAGGCCCTGTCCCAGGCGTCCTGCGAGAATCCTGGCGTCAACCTTTCGAACTGCGACCCCACACACCACGTAGTCGACGGGAAGGTCGTGCCCATGGATTTGAACGACTGAACTGCTGCCCCTCATCCGCCACCTTCCTCTTCAAGCTTAACTCTTCATTCTTTACCTTCGCTTTTTGATTTTATCTGCCAAAACTTGTAATTCTTTGAACTATCCGCACTCTTGTTACTGATTTGGGACATTCGCATGGTTGTCTTTATTTCTTTTTCACATACGATTCTGCGTATGCGATCTCGTTCTCATCTTTTCTCTTCATACGCTTCAATTATTTTATCTGTGTTCTGCCCGTTTCTCACACTTCGTTGAGCGGTTTGGTATGATTGGGTAAGGTCGCCCGCCAACCCTTACGCCCATGGAGAGGCTCACTAAGTGGCGTCGTATCGTCCACGGGACGTCTCTGATACCGAAAGGCTCTTTCTTTGATCTTTTAACGCTCGGCGCCCACGCCTAAGGAGAGGCCTGCTAAAGCAGCACCGTATCGTCCCCGGGTGTCTAAAACGCTGAGTGCTGTGGGGTTTTTGTTCCCTCCATGGTCTTTCCTGCCCATAGGTATCAGGGAACACCCTGCCAGTGACTCGCTGGCGTTTGACGGTCTCGTCTCCCTCCACAGTCTTTCCTACCTGTGGGTATCGGGGAGGCGACGCCTGCAACTAACTTTGCCTTTCTCTGATTTCTTCTCCCTCCTCAGTCTTTCCTACCTGGGGGTATCGGGGAGGTAACGCCAGTCGGTATTTGGGTTGGCGACGCTCGCAACTTCTCGTCTGTCGTCGCCCTTTACGTCCTTCCTGGCAACGCCTCGGGCGTTACCTTTACTTCGTCATCGACCTTAATTCTTGCCTTGGTCAACGCCTGATAACAGCGAAGAGCCCAAGGCTTTGCCTGTGCCATCCACGTGGCGCTCCCTGTATAGCTGATGGGACCTTCTGTCATTCGACTTGATCCACGTGGCGCTACTTGTATGGTTTGTGGGACATTCGGTCATTTCATCGTCCTAACTCCTGCTATGCCCCTGACTCATTTTCGACGGCGGATCGTACCATTGGATATTCTGTTGACGGGACATTTTCTGATTTAAACCAGTGGTGCCAGCGTCATCCTTTCATCTTCTGCCACGTGTATCAATCGTGCGGTGCATCCATTCACGTCGTTTGGCGCTCTAACCGCTTTATTTAACTCTTCAAGCTCTGGAACTATCTTCATCGTTTTCTCACTCTTCATAACCTACTTGCGTTCTTTCTTCTTGCACCCTTTCTTCTCTGTCGAAGGGCTGTTCTAACCTTCGCTCCCTCGCTCAACCCTTGCACTTCTAGCCATCCTGATCGTGCTGAAGAATGTCTTCTCACGATGCTTCCCCTAGGGTTCGTCCCAAAGACTTGTACCCTTGGGCCTCGAGCGAACTTCTTGATGAGTGTTCGTGCTTGCTTTCCACCAGGGCCGTACGGGAACACAAAGGGGAGTTGTGTTCTTACGACCACCGAGCCTTCGTGAGGAGGCACGATGACGACATCGCTGTGCTCCCTTGCACTCTGGGGGAGCCAGTGTGTGGAGACGAACGGGCCAACAACGGGGTCCCTTTCTTTTACTTTTACCAGGTGGTGTTCAAGACCATCGGGGTGCGCTTACCCTTCTCCTGGTTCGAGAAGGAACTGCTGACGGAGATCAACGTGGCTCCAGCCCAGTTATACCCCAACAGCTGGGCCTTTGTCAAGGCCTTCGATGTCCTTTTTGGGTTTCTGGGTTGTGCACCCTCGGTTGACCTCTTTCTTCACTTTTTTGAGGTGAAGAGACAGAGACACAACCTCTGGGTAACTCTCAGCAATGTACCCGGAAGACTTCTCTTCACGCCCTTCCAAAGCTCGTTCACGGGGTGGAAAGGCCGGTTCTTCAAGATCTGCTGTACTGATCTTGTTCCCGACGCTCTGGATGGGTTTCCACTGTACTGGGTGAGAGAGGAAAAGGCCCTCAAAGCCAAACCCCTCAAGAATCTGGCTCCAAGTGATCAAATAGCTTGCCGGATTCTTGCTGAGGCGGGAGGTTTTGACTCTGCTACGGTGATCAGCTTGGAATTCAACGCTAGGACTCTTGAGAAGTACATAAGTAAGAACCACTGCCTTAGGCAACTTCGACCTTCGTTACTTTCTAATTGTGCCTGTCTTTCTTAACTGTGTCTCTAATACATCTGTTCCCTTTGTGCAGGTTCGAAAATAAGCCGAGAAAAGAGGACACGACTTACTCGAGCGCTGCGGGCTGGGAAAGAGGCATCGCCTTCCTCCAGTGATGACTCTGATGAGCGCTGATAAGTGGCTTGTTTGTGTTTTTGGCATTTTGTACTGAACATTGCTTGTAACAACAACTTTTCAATATCATAATTCTTTACAACGCCACTTTACTTTGCATATGCTTCATATACCGCGCGACTTCCTTTCGTCTCGTTCTGCCACCGATGCATGCTTTTCCTTGGGCGACGCCTTCTTTCTGGGCGACGCCTAGACCTAGGCGACGCCTTCTTCCCTGGCGACACCATGGCCTAGGCGGCGCATCACATTACTTCTAACAAGGAAAAATAAAGGCTGAAAACCAAGGCACTTCTTTTTCTCAACTGGTTTTTCCATTTATTAGGGTGACCTCATTAAAAAACCCCCGAAAGGGAAAAAGAGCGTCCCTTTCAACTAAATTGTTACATGCTGCTTACATAGGTCAACTGAAATAAAATTTTAAGTTGGCTGCATTGCAACTGCGCGGGATAGGGCCTCCATCTAAAGTTTCCAGGTTGTACGAACCGTTGCCCTTAGCCTCAGTAACTCTGAAGGGCCCGGTCCACTTGGGAGACAGCTTATTCTCCAACTCGTAAGGGTGAGCTTTCCTCATCACCAGGTCGCCCACCTGAAACTGTCGTGGCTTTACTTTAGAGCTATATTGCCGCTCCACTCTTCTCTTCATCGCTTCAGCTTTTATTCTAGCTTCTTCCCTGGCCTCTTCTAGCAGATCCAGGTTTACCCGTCTTTCCTCATTAGATTCCTCCACCACAAAGTTTTGAAAACGCGGTGAGCTTTCGTGTATTTCTACTGGAATCATCGCGTCCGACCCGTACACCAAACTAAACGGCGTCTCCATAGTAGAGGATTGGGGCGTGGTGTGGTATGCCCATACAATCCTTGGCACCTCTTCCGCCCACGCCCCTTTGGCCTTCTCTAACCTTCTTTTTAACCCCCTCAGCAGAACTCTGTTTGCTGACTCTACTTGTCCATTGGTCTGGGGGTGTTCGACCGACACGAACACTTGCTTGATTCCCACTTCAGCGCACAGATTTCTCAACTGCTGACTGGCGAACTGGGTCCCGTTGTCAGATATCAGGCGCCTGGGTACGCCAAAGCGACACACGATGTTTCTCCACACAAAATGTTGTACCTTATGCGCAGTGATTTGCGCCACGGGCTCTGCCTCTATCCACTTAGTGAAGTATTCTATGGCGACGATCAGATATTTCATCTGCCTGATTGCCAGTGGGAAAGGGCCCAAGATGTCAATTCTCCATGTGTGGAAAGGCCACGGGCTGTATATGGACCGTAACTCTTCTGGCGGCGCCTTGTGCCAGTCGGCGTGCTTTTGGCATTGCTTACACCGCTGGGCGTGCCGTGCGCAATCCTCTTTCACTGTTGGCCAGAAGAAACCTGCGCGTATTACCTTGGAGGCTAAGGACCTTCCTCCTACATGGCTTTCGCAGATGCCTTCGTGTAGCTCCGCCATTATCCTGGTGCACTCATCGCCACTGACGCATGTTAGGATAGGATGAGTGAAACCGTGTCTGAACAGCACCCCATCCACCAAGGTATATCTTACGGCATTCCTTTTGATTTTCTTACCCTCTTCAGGGTCCATTGGAAGGGCCCCATCCGCCAGGTACCGTTTATAGGGCGTCATCCAGGTGTTTCCCGTGGACAGGACACAAACCTGCATCTGCTCTTCCTCAGACGCATCCGCGTATATACTGATGCGGGGCGCCCTCTGCGTATCTTGGGTTAACGAGGAATGACTCCTCGGCCTTCCCCTTGATGCATAAATCTAGAGGACATCCACCTTGTTGTCTTCCACGAATCGACGCGGAGCTTTGAGGGTCTCCTGGATCACTGTCCTCTGTCTACCCCCCTTGCTTGAGCTGGCCAGCTTTGCGAGCAGGTCGGCTCTGGCATTCTGCTCCCTCGGGACGTGTATTAACTCAAGAGCGTTGAACGCCCCTTTCAACAACTGGACGTATTTTAGATACGCCGCCATCTGGGGGTCCTTCGCCTGGAACTCACCCGACACCTGCCCCGTAATCAACTGGGAGTCGCTCTTCACTAGGAGGTTCTGTGCGCCCATCTCCTTGGCCAAGAGCATTCCTGCAATCAGGGCTTCATATTCTGCTTGGTTGTTACTTTCCTTGAAGGCAAAACGCAAGGCTTGCTCGATCAGTATGCCGTCGGGTCCTTCCAGCACTATTCCCGCACCACTCCCTTGTTGGTTTGAGGAGCCATCAACCGAGAGCAGCCACTGTGAACTCGCTTCCACCTCTTGCTCACCTCCGGGCGAAAGTTCTGCTACAAAATCCGCGTACACCTGCCCTTTAATGGATCCTCTAGGCTCATACTGTATGTCGAATTCTGACAGCTCCACTGCCCAGCGTACCATTCTTCCTGCCACATCGGGCTTCTGCAGCACCTTCTGTATGGGGAGGTTGGTCATTACCACCACCGTAAAACTGTGGAAGTAATGACGGAGCCTCCTAGCCGAGAACACTACCGCCAGCGCCGCCTTCTCCAGTGCTTGGTACCTTGTCTCAGCTCCTTGTAACGCTTTGCTTACAAAGTAGATGGGCTTCTGACTCTGGTCCTGCTCTTGGACCAACACAGAACTGATGGCCCTCTCTGTTACAGTAAAATACAATCGGAGGGGCACGCCCGTTACCGGTTTGCAGAGAACTGGGGGCGTCGCCAGGTAATCCTTCGGCTTAACGAAAGCCGCTTCGCATTCCTCAGTCCATGTAAAGCGACTGTTTCTCTTGAGGCACTGGAAGTACGGGTGCCCCTTTTCTCCTCCGGCGGAAACAAACCTCGAGAGCGCCACCATCCGCCCTGTCAACTGTTGAACCTCCTTTACCGATGTCGGACTCCGCATGGCGATAATAGCCGCACATTTGTCGGGGTTCGCCTCTATCCCCCTCTCGGTGAGCAGAAAACCCAAAAATTTACCGGCCTCTACCCCGAAAACACACTTCTCGGGGTTCAACTTGAGGCGGTATTTGGATATTGTGTTGAACAACTCCTCCAAATCTGCCATGTGCTGCACCCTGTTCTGTGACGCCACCACCATGTCGTCTACGTAGGCGTATACGTTCCTCCCGAGCATTGGCGCCAGGACCTTGTCCATTAACCTCTGGTACGTGGCGCTCGCATTTTTGAGCCCGAAGGGCATCACCTTATAGCAATAACTGCATGTTTCAGTCATGAACGCAGTCTTGCTCTCGTCCCTGGGGTGCATCTTGATTTGGTTATACCCTGAGAAGGCGTCTAGGAAGCTTAACACCTTGCTGCCAGACGCGCTGTCCACTAGGGCGTCGATGCTGGGCAGCGGATAGGAATCCTTTGGGCACGCCTTGTTCAGGTCCGTGAAGTCAACGCACATTCTCCATTTTCCGTTCGCCTTTTTCACCAAGACGACGTTGGCGAGCCACTCAGGGTACTGAATCTCCCTAATGTGGCCAGCACTCAGCAGCTTCTGCGTTTCGTCTTTCACCACCTGTTGTCGCTCCTCATTGAACTTCCTCCTTCTCTGACGCACGGGGCGGACCGTGGTGTCCATGCTGAGGTGGTGACACAGGAAATCGGGGTCGATGCCCGGCATATCCAAGGCGGACCATGCGAAGGCATCCAGGTGGCGCGAAATCACTTCTGCCACCCCTTCTTGTTCTTCTGGACTTAGCGAGCTTCCTAACTTGAAAGCTTTGCCGCCAATCTCCCTTTCTAGGGTGTTAGCTGCAGGTAGCTCCCTATTATCATCTTCGGCGGGCGCCGCTTCTTCTACGGGCGCCGCTTCTTCGGGGGGCACCGCCTCTTCCACGGGCGCCTCCTCCATTGGCACATCTGCTTCGGGCATCGCCCTTTCTGCTATGGCCTCTTCAAGCGTCAGCCCAGCGGGCGTCGCCTCAATCATCGTTGCGTCCGCGCTCGGCGGACGTTCGTACACCGTGAAAACGCCTCTCTTCGTCTTCAGGCTGTTTTCGTAGCATTTCCTCGCCTCCTCCTGGTCTGATCTGATGACTATCACCCGGCCACTGAGGTCCGGTAGCTTCATCTTCATGTGACGGGTGGAGGATATTGCACTCAGACGGTTTAAGGCCGGTCTGCCCAGCAAAATATTGTAGGCAGAATTGGCGTTCACGACGAGGTACCGAATGCTCTCTGTTCGGGAAGCCTCTCCGTCTGTGAACGTAGTCCTCAACTCCAAGTACCCCCGGACCTCTATCTGGTTATCCCCAAACCCATACAAACATCCCGTATAGGGACTCAGCAGATCGGGGGACAACCGTAACTTATCAAAGGTCGACAGAAACATGACGTCTGTCGAGCTTCCTTGATCAACAAGCACTCTGTGGACCTTCCTTCCAGCCGTGACGACCGAGATGACAACGGGATCGTTGTCATGGGGCACTACATCTCGGAGGTCTCTTCTTGTGAACACAATATCTGACTCCCAGGGCTTCCCCGAGAGCCTCTCTTCGATTGAATTCACCCCCCTCGCGTATTTCTTCCGCTGGGAGGCGGTGGGTCCTCCGCCGGAAAAACCTCCAGCAATGGTGTGGACCTCGCCAAGCACAGGCATCTCGTGTGCTGGCTCATCTGCCGGCGGCGGCAGGATGGCGGTCGTGGTGGACTCTGCGACATAATCTTTCAAAAACCCAGTCCTCACCAGCTCATCTAGCTGGTAGCCCAACGACAGGCAATTATCAATTTGGTGCCCGAAAGCCTCGTGAAATTCGCACCAAGAGTCTTTGCGGGGCCCTAACACCTTGTCGGTCTTCGCCGGTCGCCTCAGCCTCTCGGCTATGTTGGGTACGGCGATCAAATCCTTCAACTCAACTACGAAGTTGTACCTCGCCGGTCTTGCTCTTTCTCTGGCGGGGCGTTCGCCTCCGGCGGGCCCCGAGGCTGGGGTTTTCTGGCCTCGTAGGGGCGTCTAGCCTCTGGCTTCTTTCTCCCCGTCGTTGTCTCATTGACTCTGACGGGTTGAACTCGCGTTGGTCCCCTCGGGCGTGAGGGCACGGCGCTGGTGCGCTTCACACATACCTCCCCTTCCGAAGCAATATGCTCAACTGCCCTGCGCCGTAATTCAGCGAAAGTCCTAGGGCGATTGCGGATAATAGATTCTCCAAAGGGGCCGGGGCATACGCCTTTCACAAATGCGTACACAATCATAGGCTCCTCTGTTGTACCAACCTTCACGACCTGGGCCCCGAAGCGATTGATATACTCCTTCAGGGTCTCCCCCTGATACTGCTTCACGTCAAACAGGTCGTAAGAGACCGGCGGCGGGGCCTTGTTGGCCAAATACTGTTCTCTGAATAACCGTGACAACTGGCGGAAAGAAGTGATATGGCCCTCGGGGAGGCTAATGAACCAGTCCATGGCCATCCCTGTCAGGGTGCTCATGAAGAGCTTGCACTTGGCAGCATCAGAACCGCCTATCAGGACCATCTGCGTGTGAAATGCAGCGAGGTGCGTCTCTGGGTCCTCCATCCCAGTGAAGATTACCTTGGGTCCCGCGAACGTGTTCGGGATCGCTGCATCTAGGATCTCCTGCGAGAAAGGAGTGGAAAACTCCCTTGGCGGGGAATGGTTCTCCGTCTCGTCCTGCCCAGGCCGCCTCCGATCGTTTCTCAGGCCCTGGCGCAACTCCTCATTCACACGGTGGAGCTCTTCGTTGCGCTCATGCGAGGCGTCAAGATCTACCTGCATGCGCTCCTGCTCCATCTTCGAATCCGCCATGTCCTGCTGCGGCCCCCTCATTATTTCCAGGACTTGCTGCATGGATAGGTCTGCTGGGGCTGCGCGCGCTGCTCTTCATCTGGTGGGGGCCATTGTCACTCCAACCTCCTTCAACATTATTGTAGCTTGGTAACTTCTCCTCGAACTTGTGATGGGACTGATGTTTTATATCGTGCCCCACGGTGGGCGCCAAATGTTCCGTCCGGTTGACCGGGACGTCTTCGTGGGCGACCTCAACCGTCAGCTAAGGACTCCTTCCCACTGATTGCCTGTGAATTCCTGCAAAAAAGAGGACAAAGAGGCGCCCTAGCGGCCGTTTGCACTCCGACGCTCAAGTCAGCCAGCAAGAAACACCAAAAAACTGTCCACCCACGTATCTGAGCACCGCGTGTGGCACTCTGAAGGTGGTAAAAGAACTGTGTATCTGTGTGTGTGTTGTCTCCTTTTGGCAAAAATATTCTCCAGTCACTTGTACGTAACCTTAAAGCACGGGCAAGCAACCAAAGCGTTTCTCATAAGTTTGCCAAAGGTTCCAACCCTTTTTCCGACATTCTCAACGCTATTTAAACTACCCAGCATTTAAAGCGCCTTAAAGCGCTTTTACTCCCTAACGTAACGCACTCTTTAAAGCGCTTAATTACGAAACGTAGCGCATTTAAGACGTTTGAAACGCTTGGGAGCTCTAATAGTACCAGAATGCCCGAAAGGGAAACTGTATTGAATATCTTTAATTACCTGACACCTGACTAAAGGGTGTTTCCATTCTGGCATGGCTGTCGTACACGTGGAGGGCCTCACGATGCCATGACCCCATCTGGGGGCGTTTCTGCCCATCTGGGGACGTTTCTACGTGTGGGTCCTCCTGCCTGGGAGTGCTACTGCGCTAGGGGTGGCTTTTTGGGTGCCAACTCATGCCCCCAAGTATCTAGCCACTTACTCTGAGAGCGTATCTGCCTTCCTCTCGCACCCTGCACCCGGTTATCCTGGGCGTGACCTTCCTCTTGGGTGATATCTGTCCCGAAGGCGTCTCTGGGGCGGCAGGGGTACTTCACGAGTCAGGCTGCCCTTCACTGGTACTATCACTATGGCCTTGAAGCCACCTTTTCCTTCTCTTTATCATTTTCCCGAGATATCGGGTCCTGAGGCTTTCCCACGACGTCGCTCCCTCCATGGTCTTTTCTACCCATGGGTATCGGGGAACCACACCGCGGTTACCTTGCTTTTATACTGTTTGATCTAGCGACGCCCTGGTTGGGCGACGCCTCTACTCAGGCGACGCCTTGCCTTGGCGACACCTTGTCCTGCCTTGGCGACGCTTCCTCTTGGCGTCTCTACATCTGGGCGACACCTTGAGTTGACTTTGACTCTCAAGTCGTTGACTTTGACCTTGACTTAGTCAACGCCCTGATACGGGACGGTACATGTATAATAATAGTTTAAATGTATCTTAACTATTGAAAACAAGCGTACTACTTAACTAAGTGTTCGCAACTTGTTCTTTTCGCTATTAATTGATTGAAAGCACTTACGATATCTTTGAAAACCAGTTTCATGTGTTAAAATTGTGTTTTGATATGTTTAATATTTCTCTTACAATCTTAGTTTATTAATTGATTGAAACACTTGTGATAATATCTTTGAAAAACAATTTCATGTGTTAAAATTGTGTTTTCATATGTTTAATACTTCTTTTACAATCTAAGGTCTATTACTTGATTCAAACACTTGTGATAATACCTTTGAAAAACCATTTCATGTGTTCAAATTGTATTTGATATGTTTTAATACTTCTTTTACAATCTAAGGTCTATTAATTGATTGAAACACTTGTGATTGAAACCAATTTCATGTGTTCAAATTGTGTTTTGATATGTTTAATATTTCTCTTACAATCTTAGTCTATTAACTGATTGAAACACTTATGAATATCTTTGAAAAACAATTTCATGTGTTAAAATTGTGTTTTCATATGTTTAATACTTCTTTTACAATCTAAAGTCTATTAATTGATTCAAACACTTGTGATACCTTTGAAAAACCATTTCATGTGTTCAAATGTTATTTTGATATGTTTTAATACTTCTTTTACAATCTAAGGTCTATTAATTGATTGAAACGCTTGTCATATCTTTGAAAAACAATTTCATGTGTTAAAATTGTATTTTGATATGTTTAATACTTCTCTCATTTACAATCTAAGGTTTTACAACTTAGGAAACTATAAGAAAGTGAATGTTCTGTATAATAATTGTTTAAAAGTATCTTAACTATTGAAAACAAGCGTATTACTTAACTAAGTGTTTGCAACTTGTTCTTTTCGCTATTAATTGATTGAAAGCACTTACGAAATCTTTGGAAACCAGTTTCATGTGTTAAAATTGTGTTTTGATATGTTTAATATTTCTCTTACAATCTTAGTCTATTAACTGATTGAAACACTTATGAATATCTTTGAAAAACAATTTCATGTGTTAAAATTGTGTTTTCATATGTTTAATACTTCTTTTACATTCTAAGGTCTATTAATTGATTCAAACACTTGTGATACCTTTGAAAAACTATTTCATGTGTTCAAATTGTATTTTGATATGTTTTAATACTTCTTTTACAATCTAAGGTCTATTAATTGATTGAAACGCTTGTGATATCTTTGAAAAACAATTTCATGTGTTAAAATTGTGTTTTGATATGTTTAATACTTCTCTCATTTACAATCTAAGGTTTTACAACCTAGGAAACTATAAAAAAATGAATGTTCTGTATAATAATAGTTTAAAAGTATCTTAACTATTGAAAACAAGCGTATTACTTAACTAAGTGTTTGCAACTTGTTCTTTTCGCTATTAATTGATTGAAAGCACTTACGATATCTTTAAAAACCAATTTCATGTTTTAAAATTGTGTTTGATATGTTTAATATTTCTCTTACAATCTAGTCTATTAATTGATTGAAACACTTATGAATATCTTTAAAAACAATTTTATGTGTTAAAATTGTGTTTTCATATGTTTAATACTTCTTTTACAATCTAAGGTCTATTAATTGATTCAAACACTTGTGATACCTTTGAAAAACTATTTCATGTGTTCAAATTGTATTTTGATATGTTTTAATACTTCTTTTACAATCTAAGGTCTATTAATTGATTGAAACGCTTGTGATATCTTTGAAAAACAATTTCATGTGTTAAAATTGTGTTTTGATATGTTTAATACTTCTCTCATTTACAATCTAAGGTTTTACAACCTAGGAAACTATAAGAAAGTGAATGTTCTGTATAATAATTGTTTAAAAGTATCTTAACTATTGAAAACAAGCGTATTACTTAACTAAGTGTTTGCAACTTGTTCTTTTCGCTATTAATTGCTTGAAAGCACTTATGATATCTTTGAAAACCAGTTTCATGTGTTAAAATTGTGTTTTGATATGTTTAATATTTCTCTTACAATCTTAGTCTATTAACTGATTGAAACACTTATGAATATCTTTGAAAAACAATTTCATGTGTTAAAATTGTGTTTTCATATGTTTAATACTTCTTTTACAATCTAAGGTCTATTAATTGATTCAAACACTTGGGATACCTTTGAAAAACCATTTCATGTGTTCAAATTGTATTTTGATATGTTTTAATACTTCTTTTACAATCTAAGGTCTATTAATTGATTGAAACGCTTGTCATATCTTTGAAAAACAATTTCATGTGTTAAAATTGTATTTTGATATGTTTAATACTTCTCTCATTTACAATCTAAGGTTTTACAACTTAGGAAACTATAAGAAAGTGAATGTTCTGTATAATAATTGTTTAAAAGTATCTTAACTATTGAAAACAAGCGTATTACTTAACTAAGTGTTTGCAACTTGTTCTTTTCGCTATTAATTGATTGAAAGCACTTACGAAATCTTTGGAAACCAGTTTCATGTGTTAAAATTGTGTTTTGATATGTTTAATATTTCTCTTACAATCTTAGTCTATTAACTGATTGAAACACTTATGAATATCTTTGAAAAACAATTTCATGTGTTAAAATTGTGTTTTCATATGTTTAATACTTCTTTTACATTCTAAGGTCTATTAATTGATTCAAACACTTGTGATACCTTTGAAAAACTATTTCATGTGTTCAAATTGTATTTTGATATGTTTTAATACTTGTTTTACAATCTAAGGTCTATTAATTGATTGAAACGCTTGTGATATCTTTGAAAAACAATTTCATGTGTTAAAATTGTGTTTTGATATGTTTAATACTTCTCTCATTTACAATCTAAGGTTTTACAACCTAGGAAACTATAAGAAAGTGAATGTTCTGTATAATAATTGTTTAAAAGTATCTTAACTATTGGAAACAAGCGTATTACTTAACTAAGTGTTTGCAACTTGTTCTTTTCGCTATTAATTGCTTGAAAGCACTTACGATATCTTTGAAAACCAGTTTCATGTGTTAAAATTGTGTTTTGATATGTTTAATATTTCTCTTACAATCTTAGTCTATTAACTGATTGAAACACTTATGAATATCTTTGAAAAACAATTTCATGTGTTAAAATTGTGTTTTCATATGTTTAATACTTCTTTTACAATCTAAGGTCTATTAATTGATTCAAACACTTGGGATACCTTTGAAAAACCATTTCATGTGTTCAAATTGTATTTTGATATGGTTTAATACTTCTTTTACAATCTAAGGTCTATTAATTGATTGAAACGCTTGTGATATCTTTGAAAAACAATTTCATGTGTTAAAATTGTGTTTTGATATGTTTAATACTTCTCTCATTTACAATATAAGGTTTTACAACCTAGGAAACTTTAAGAAAGTGAATGTTCTGTATAATAATAGTTTAAAAGTATCTTAACTATTGAAAACAAGCGTATTACTTAACTAAGTGTTTGCAACTTGTTCTTTTCGCTATTAATTGCTTGAAAGCACTTACGATATCTTTGAAAACCAGTTTCATGTGTTAAAATTGTGTTTTGATATGTTTAATATTTCTCTTACAATCTTAGTCTATTAACTGATTGAAACACTTATGAATATCTTTGAAAAACAATTTCATGTGTTAAAATTGTGTTTTCATATGTTTAATACTTCTTTTACAATCTAAGGTCTATTAATTGATTCAAACACTTGGGATACCTTTGAAAAACCATTTCATGTGTTCAAATTGTATTTTGATATGGTTTAATACTTCTTTTACAATCTAAGGTCTATTAATTGATTGAAACGCTTGTGATATCTTTGAAAAACAATTTCATGTGTTAAAATTGTGTTTTGATATGTTTAATACTTCTCTCATTTACAATATAAGGTTTTACAACCTAGGAAACTTTAAGAAAGTGAATGTTCTGTATAATAATAGTTTAAAAGTATCTTAACTATTGAAAACAAGCGTATTACTTAACTAAGTGTTCGCAACTTGTTCTTTTCGCTATTAATTGATTGAAAGCACTTACGATATCTTTGAAAACCAGTTTCATGTGTTAAAATTGTGTTTTGATATGTTTAATATTTCTCTTACAATCTTAGTCTATTAATTGAATGAAACACTTATCAATATCTTTGAAAAACAATTTCACGTGTTAAAATTGTGTTTTCATATGTTTAATACTTCTTTTACAATCTAAGGTCTATTAATTGATTCAAACAATTGTGATCCCTTTGAAAAACCATTTCATGTGTTCAAATTGTATTTTGATATGTTTTAATACTTCTTTTACAATCTAAGGTCTATTACTTGATTCAAACACTTGTGATAATACCTTTGAAAAACCATTTCATGTGTTCAAATTGTATTTTGATATGTTTTAATACTTGTTTTACAATCTAAGGTCTATTAATTGATTGAAACACTTGTGATATCTTTGAAAAACAATTTCATGTGTTAAAATTGTGTTTTGATATGTTTAATACTTCTCTCATTTCCTGATCATTTTTCCTTTCTTCTTCCTTTGCAGCTGCTATCATGACTCGCACCAAGATTACCCCGAACCCCCCTCCATCAGCACGAAACCTTCCTTCACAAGCACACGACTCAACACAAGTTCGTGGCGCTTCCTCTTCGCAGGCTGAGAGGCCTGCATCTTCCCAATCTGCCCTGGCCCAGGCGACTCCACCTAACGCTGGAGGAGCCCCCGTCCCTCTGCCAGACTTCAAAACATTATATCCCTGGGCTAACTCAACCCTTCTGAAAGAGACATCCTCCGTGAACACTGCGGGAGCAGTCCTGCGGCTGACAAAGGGGGACAAGATCCACCAATCGTTTCACAAGGAGCACGACGAAAAAATGATGGTGCTGCCTTGCCCCGCCGACCTGCCCGTGTGTGCTGATGACAAAGTAAGCGCCGACGGGCCCTTCTGCTTTGTCTATACGACTTTGTTCAAGAAAGTCAAGCTCAGGTTCCCCTTCACTCGATTCGAGAGGGAACTTCTGACTGAGCTCAACATTGCTGCCGCCCAGCTTCATCCCAACAGCTGGGCGTTTGTTCGAGCCTTCCAAGTGACGTGCGCCCACCTGGGGTTGCCCGCGTCGGTGGACGTGTTTTTGTTCCTTTTCGAAGCCAAGCACCCAGAAGACCGCCTGTGGGTCAGCTTGAACGCGATTGCTGGGAGGTCCATCTTTACCATCTTCCAGCAATCGTACAAAGACTGGAAGGGGAAATTTGTCCAAGTACGTGCAAACGACAAGGACACCTCCCTTCTTGATGGTTTCCCCTTGTACTGGGTGGACAAGGGGAAAAAGGAGTCCAAGAGCTGCTTCAGGAGGCCCAGAAGTCCCGATAGCATGGGAGCATTGGACAGAGACCTTTGTCTCTTCTGGAAGAAGGTGGCGGACGCCAATGTATCATTCCTCACCACCACCTTGATATGCTTCGAATTCTACGAAGATCAGCTAGATATCCGAATAGGTTAGGACATTACACTCTTGTCTTGATATTGCTTCTGTTTTAGCTGTTTCTGGGCGTCTTGTGCGTTATGCGCAAGACTTTGGTTTTACCTTTCCTGCACATACCACCTGCTTTGCTGTTTTATTACCTTGTGCACTTATTCGTTTCCCTTGAGTTAACCCACGCATTTTCATTCCATGCAGACGACATGTTGCCCAGGAACATGCTCGCCGAGCTGAAGGCGCTCGCCCGAAACCACGGGTTGGCGAGCGGTTCCCAAACGGTGCCAAACTCAGTGGTGGAGGCCGCCATTGTCCATGGGCGATCACCACCGAAGGAACCCGCCCAACGCAAAAAATTGGTCCTTAAGAGACCCAGAAGGAAAGCCCCCCAAGTCATCCAAGAGGAGGAAGAAGAGGACGACGAGGTCACCGAGGATGGCCTCGTTACGAAAAGGAAAAGGGTGGCACCATCTTCACCACCTGCCCCACCCCCTCTTCCGACCTCAACACCACCATCAACGCCTGCTCCTCCTCCCTCATCGCCAACACCACAAGCTCCTTCATCACCAGTCCAAGCGGTTCCACTGGCCACTGCGCCACCTGCAGCTGAGGCCCAAGAGCCAAATTTCCTGGAGGAGCCCCCAAGCGCCTCTACGCCATACGTGTCAGCCGGAGGGGGCCCCCCTTCAAACACTTCAGCTGCAGAAAACGTTCCAATCGGGGATGAGGTTGCTCATACCTCTCCGATTCTGATTACCGAATCCCCGATTGCGTCGCCACGCCAGGAAGCAAACACTGAAGAACCTGCTAAGGAAGGTGGCGACGAGAACCCACTACAAGCCCCCCTGGCGCCTCTCCAAGCGGCAAACCTTCCCCTTGAGGTCACAAGGATGTGGGAACCTCTAACTGCCAAACTGAAAACCATAGCAGAGGATATCCCATCAATTATAACCAGGGCCGTGGAAGGCTCAACCAGGAGGCTCCAAGATGACCTCTTCAACCTCAAAACCGAAAACAGCACTATGAAGATTGAGGTGGAGAAGTTATCCTTCAGCCTGACGCTCGCAGAAATCGAACACTCCCGAGTGGAGGATGCAATGAATACCGAGCTCAGGCTGGCGCGCAAGGAGGCTACTGACCTTCGCCGCAAAGTTCACGATCTTGCCCAAGAGAAGGTTGAGCTGGAAAGCAAAATTGTGCCCCTTCGTGCCAAGGCGGTCGACCTGGAGGCTCGCATGCAAGCTGACGCCGCTAAGGTGCAAAAACTGGAGCAAAGGTCGATTGACCGGGAGAAACTACTTGGGCAAGTAGAAAAGGCGAGGGACGACGCCATGGCTGATCTCGTCGAGGCCAACAAAGAGAAAGGAAAACTGGCTGCTGAGTTGGCCCAAGCACAATCGGAATCCAAGAAGGTTACTGAAGACCTTCTCCAGGCTCGAGAGACCAACGAACAACTTAAAAAACAGGTTGAAGAGCTGGAACAGCAGAACAAATAGCTGAAAGAGCAAACCGAAGACCTCAAGAAGCGGATTGAGAAACTTCAGGGGCAAATCGAAGCACTCATGCTAAATTCTGCCCAGATTCGAAGCTGCTGGATTCGAAGCTGCGCGGGAACAATTCGCTTGCCTATTCCCCGATCTGGACCTCAGCCTGGTGTCGCTGAACAACGAAGTAGTAGATGGAAAGGTCGTTCCTGCTGAAGACTAATCAACTCCACCTCATCTGCTACTTTATGATTTCCCTTGTATTATTCTGTAAAAACTCTTGTATGTGTGCTTTTAACAAATACTTATCTCAATGACAAAGTTTGGGTACTCACTCTCCTGACTTCTTTAAGCGCTTTAAACCTTCTCTGCATGTTTAACTTTGTCGGATTTAACTTAACGATTTTGCGAATACGACTTTTGACTTAACTGCTTCGAACCAATTCAAACTCAAGCAATAATCACTTCAAACAACTTGTACTCTTAAGGAAACTAACCTTATTGTAAGAATACCTTTCAAACAACTAACTGTAACTCAATTGTTGGCTCAAACAACGTCCCACACGACCTGCTTTATCAAACAAGTCTTTTAACCTTCTCGCCGTTGTTTGAACTTTTCCCGATCGCCAAGAACTCTTGGTACCATTAGCCTTTCCTAGCCTCATGCTTTGGCAATCGTTTCTTTGCATGGGGCAGAGACGCCTTTAGGGATCTCTCTTTACCCTCCTGGACTTCAGAACAAAAACCGGCTGACTAGGCGTTCTCTTCGAACCTACCTTAGCCACCTTCCACACTTCTTCCACCCTCTGCGCCATACCTGAACTCGTTCGAGACGAGAAGGATTTTATCTCGCCTAAGCTCGCATGTAAGCGAGAAAGTATTTAACTCGCCTGAACTCGCTCAATGGCGAGAAGGACTTTATCTGGTGCCTCAACTTGCCCAGGGTGTACATCTCCTCCCCCCTGGATGCACTGAGGACCTTTTCTTTCTCTCGCCTGCGCTCGCTCGACGGCGAGGAGGTCTTTACCTGTCCTTAGCTCGCACAACGGCGAGAAGGACTTTATCTGGTGCCTCAACTTGCCCAGGGTGTACATCTCCTCCCCCCTGGATGCACTGAGGACCTTTTCTTTCTCTCGCCTGCACTCGCTCGACGGCGAGGAGGTCTTTAACTTGCCTCTACATTGCCCCAAGGGTTCCATCTTCTCGCCCTCAGAAACATGGAGGACTTTTTACTCTTTCTCGCCTGCACTCGCTCGACGGCGAGGAGGTCTTTAACTTGCCTCTACATTGCCCCAGGGGTTCCATCTTCTCGCCCCCAGAAATATGGAGGACTTTTTACTCTTTCTCGCCTGCACTCGCTCGACGGCGAGGAGGTCTTTAACTTGCCTCAGGGCGCGCGAGGGCGTTGAGGTCTTTCATCTGGTGCCTCTGATCGCCGAAAGACGATGAGGACTTTAAAACTTAACTGGTGCCTCCAATCGCCGAAAAACGATGAGGACTTAAAACTTTTTAGAAAGCATGCGATATATCTTTTCTCGCCTTAAATCACGTACAGGCGACAAGGTCTTTCTTCAAAAACTCTTGGAAAAAAGCAAACATGCAATCTGAAAACGCCTTATATTTCAAAAACTCTTCCTTATTGGGTGGCCTCATTAAAAACCCTCCTTAGGGAAAAAAGAGTGCCCCCTTGAAACTGTTTTAACAGAGACATTGTAATATAACATTTGTGTTTGTCTTTACTTACAAAGCTCTTAACTATAGTACAACTTCAGGTGTGTGGCGTTCCAGGTGCGAGGGATCGCCCCTCCTTCCAGCGTCTCTAAGCGGTAGGCCCCGTTCCCGAGCGCCTCGGTTATTCTGAACGGTCCAGTCCACTTGGGTGATAATTTATTCTCCATCTCGTACTGGTGGGCCTTCCTCATCACCAAGTCGCCCTCTCTAAACTGCCTTGGCATCACCTTCGAGTTGTATCTTCGTTCAACCCTTCTCTTCACGGCCTCAGCCTTCAACCTCGCCTCTTCCCTGACCTCATCCAGCAGGTCCAGGTTCAGCCTTCTCTCTTCATTCGAGTCTTCCTCTACGAAGTTCTGGAATCTCGGTGAGCTCTCCTGGATCTCCACTGGAATCATGGCATCACACCCATAGACCAAGCTGAACGGGGTCTCGTGGGTTCCTGACTGCTCGGTGGTGTGGTACGCCCAGACTATACGGGGTACCTCCTCAGCCCAACTTCCCTTGGCTTTCTCAAGCCTTCTTTTCAAACCTCTCAACAACACCCGATTAGCTGACTCCACCTGGCCATTTGTCTGAGGGTGCTCGACGGATGCAAACACTTGTTGAATTCCCACCCCTTCACAAAGCTTCTTCAACAGGTGGCTTGCAAACTGCGTCCCATTATCTGACACAAGGTGTTTAGGCACTCCAAACCGGCACACAATGTTCTTCCATACGAAACCTTCGATCTTGTGTGCGGTGATCTGGGCCACTGGTTCTGCTTCAATCCACTTGGTGAAATACTCAATCGCTACCACCAAGTACTTCATCTGCCTGATCGCCAGCGGGAAAGGTCCCAGGATGTCGATTCCCCAAGTATGAAACGGCCAAGGGCTATAGATCGACTTCAACTCCTCGGGAGGTGCCTTGTGCCAATCGGCGTGCTGCTGGCATTGTTTGCAGCACTGGGCATACTTCTTGCAATCTTCTCTCATAGATGGCCAATAGTAGCCTGCACGGAGAGTCCTCGCGGCCAGAGCTCGACCCCCGACGTGGCTTCCACATATACCTTCGTGGAGCTCTGCCATAATTCTCGTGCACTTCTCGCCGTGTATGCATTCCAGGAGTGGGTGAGTGAACCCAAACCTGTACAGATCGCCATCAATCAATGTGTACTTGCTGGAATTTTTCTTTACCTTCCTAGCTTCTGTTGGATCCAGCGGGAGGAGGCCATCTGCCAAGCACCGCTTGTACTGTGTTATCCAAGTGTCTGGCTCATGGGCGGTGTAGACCTGCATCACATTCACCTTCTCTCCTCGATATGCTCTAATTCTCGGCGATCTCAGAGTTTCTTGCGTCAAGGACTTATGGCTTCTCGCTGCTCTCTCCGTCGACTTGCTTATTTGAAGGACCAGGTGATCTGCTACGAATGCTCTTGGCGTCTTCAGAGTTTCTTGAATCACCGTCCTCTGCCTACCCCCCTTGCCTGAGCTGGCGAGCTTGGCAAGCAAGTCAGCTCGGGCATTCTGCTCTCGGGGCACATGTACTACTTCAAAAGAGGCAAAGGAACTCTTCAATTCCTGCACATACGCCAAGTAAGCCGCCATTTGTGGATCTTTAGCCTGGAACTCGCCTGTTACTTGCCCTGTGACTAGCAGCGAGTCACTCTTAGCCATCAGCACCCTAGCTCCCATCTCCTTGGCCAGCAGAATCCCGACGATCAGTGCCTCATACTCTGCTTGATTGTTGCTGGCTTTGAAGGCAAATCTCAACGATTGTTCGATCAGCACGCCGTTGGGTCCTTCCAATATGACTCCAGCACCGCTGCCCTGCTGGTTCGACGATCCATCCACCGAAAGCACCCAACGGAAATCGTCTCCTTCAACCCGCGTCGCCTCCGATGAGAGCTCAACCACAAAATCTGCAAAGATTTGCCCCTTGATCGGGCCTCGGGGCTCGTACTTAACATCAAACTCCGACAACTCTACCGCCCACTTCACCATCCTTCCCGCAACGTCGGGTTTCTTCAAGACCTTCTGGATGGGCAGGTCAGTCATCACCAGTATTGTGAAACTGTGGAAGTAGTGGCGCAACCTCCTCGCCGAAAACACCACAGCCAGCGCAGCCTTCTCCAGGGCCTGATATCTCGTTTCTGGGCCCTGCAACACCTTGCTCACAAAATAAATAGGCTTCTGAGCCTGGTCTTGATCCTGGGCGAGCACCGCACTCACCGCCCTCTCAGTCACAGTAAAATACAGCCTGAGAGGGATTCCCGCCAGTGGTTTGCACAGAACCGGCGGGCTCGCCAGGTACTCTTTTAGTTTGACGAAAGCTTCCTCGCACTCTTTCTTCCAAACGAACTTGTTATTGCGCCGCAGACATTGAAAATAGGGATGCCCCTTTTCTCCGCTAGCTGACACGAAGCGAGATAGGGCTGCCATCCGACCTGTTAGCTGTTGGACTTCTTTCACCGTAGCCGGGCTTCTCATCGCCAAGATGGCGGCACACTTGTCTGGGTTAGCTTCTATTCCCCTTTCAGTCAAGGGAAAACCCAAAAACTTTCCAGCCTCCACGCCGAAAATGCATTTTTCCGGATTGAGCTTTAACTTGAACTTGACGATCGTCGTGAACAATTCTTCCAAGTCTGCAACGTGCTTGCTCTTTTCCTGCGAGGTCACGACCATGTCATCGACGTAAGCTTGCACGTTCCTTCCCAGCATTGGTGCAAGTACTCGATCCATCAGCCTTTGGTACGTGGCCCCCGCGTTCTTCAGCCAAACGGCATCACCTTATAGCAGTAGCACGATCTCTCCGTCATGAAGGCTGTTTTTTCTTCATCCATGGGATGCATCTTGATCTGATTATAGCCCGAGAAGGCATCCAGGAAACTCAGCAACTTGCACCCTGCAGCGCTATCAACCAGGGCATCAATGCTCGGTAAAGGATACGAATCCTTCGGGCAGGCTTTGTTCAAGTCGGTGAAATCGACGCACATGCGCCATTTCCCGTTGCTCTTCTTCACCAGCACGACGTTTGCCAACCATTCAGGGTACTGGACTTCCCTGATGTGGCCTGCAGCGAGGAGTTTCTGTGTTTCATCCCTGATCGCCTGCCTCCTCTCCTCATTGAATTTTCTTCTCCTTTGTCGCACCGGTCTCACCGAATTGTCCATCGCCAGATGATGGCACAAGAAGTCGGGATCAATCCCGGGCATGTCCGAAGCGAACCATGCAAACGCGTCCAGATGCCGCTCGATCACCTTGGCGATCTGGTCCTGGAGATCGACTTCCAGAGATCTTCCCAGCTTGAAGATTTTCCCTCCGATCTCCTTTTCGAGCCACTGCTCGACAGGTTTAGGCCTGGATTCTCTGGCGATCACCGCCCTGGCGATTCCCTGTTCCCTTGCTTCCTCGGGGCGATCCCGCACCTCTTCCTCCTCCAGGCCAGCATTCCTCTCCCCTAGCTCAGCGTCTACCATCACTACATCCCTTCCGGTGGCCTCCTCTGTTGCCGTCGATCTGGGCTTCACACCGGGAGGTGGGGTGGTTGTTACATAGCTCACTGATCTTTTGTTTTTCAGGCTATTTTCATAGCACCTTTTCGCTTCTTTCTGATCAGACTTGATCGTGATCACCACCCCTTCCATGGACGGCAACTTCACCTTCATGTGCCGAGTCGACGGAATGGCGCCTATCCTGTTGAGCGTGGGCCTTCCCAACAGGATGTTATACGCTGAGGGGGCGTTTACGATGAGGTACTTGATTTTTTCCGTCCTCGACCCAGCCTCATCTGTAAATGTGGTTCTCAGCTCAATGTACCTCCTGACCTCCACCTGGTCACCAGCGAACCCATATAGGCACCCTCCATAGGGCCTTAGCTGGTCAAGGGGCAATTCCAGCTGCGTGAAAGTCGGCCAGAACATCACGTCTGCTGAGCTTCCTTGGTCCACCAGAACTCTGTGGACTTTCCTTCCCGCTGTAACTATTGAAATAACTATGGGATCGTTGTCGTGAGGTACAACGTCCCGAAGATCCTGCTTTGTGAACGTAATGTCCACTTTCGGCGAGTGATCTTCAAACATGTCCACTGTCATCACCGATCGCGCATATTTTTTCCTCTGCGATGCGGTGCATCCACCACCTGAGAAACCCCCTGCAATGGTGTGGATCTCCCCGTGGATAGGCATCTCGTGTTGCTGGGCTTCTCCACCTGCTGGCTGGGAACTCGACGCTCCCCCGGTCCTCCTGTCCAGCAGATAGTCATTTAGGAACCCGCTCTTAACCAAATCGTCGAGCTAGTATCCTAAAGACAAACACGAGTCCAAAGTGTGGCCAAAACACTGGTGGAACTTGCACCAGGCGTCCGGCTTTGACCCCAGCACCTTGTCGCCCACCTTCTCAGGCGCCTTCAACCTAGCAGATATGTTAGGGATAGCGATCAGGTCCGCTAATCCCATGACAAATTTGTGCTTAGGCGGGCGATTGTATTCCCGGCGTGCTGGTTGTTGGCGTGCTGGTTGTTGGCGCGCTTGGCTTCTTCCCTTGTTTCTCCTGTCGTAAGGATGGCGAGTCCTCTGGTCTTTTCTGGCCGCCGCCGCCGTTTCCAGCACTCTCTGCGGCTGGATCCTGGTCTGGGCGCGGGGCCTGGCAGGAGCCACGCTGCCTCTCTTCTCGGCGACTTCACTCTCGTCGGCGATGTGGGCCACCGCAAGTCGCCTGACTTCAGCAAACGTCGCTGGATGAGCCCTGATCAAGGCCTCGCAGAATGGCCCTGGCTGCACGCCCTTCTTGAAGGCATAGACCAGCATTTCTTCATCCTTGGCCGGCGATCTGACCATCTGCGCTCCGAAGCGATTGAGGTAGTCTCTGAGGGACTCCCCATGGTACTGCCTTATATCAAACAGATCATAGGACACCCTGGGCGGTGCCTTATTCACAATGTACTGCTCGACAAAGATTTTCGAGAACTGTTGAAAATTGGTTATGTGGCCGTTAGGCAAGCTCACAAACCACTCCATCGCCGTTCCCTGGAGCGTACTCACGAACATCTTGCAGTAGACGGCGTCTGACCCTCCCGACAGCATCATCTGCGTGTGGAACGTGGTCAGATGAGCCTCTGGATCCTCCACGCCGGTAAAGACAGCTTTAACCGGAACCACGCTCGTGGGTATAGGCGTGTCGGTAATCGCCTGAACAAAAGGCATTGGGAAAACACGAGGTGGCGTCGACGGCGCCACCTCTTCAGCGGAAGAACGTCCTTGCTGCTCCTGAAGAGCTCGACGCAGCTCCTCAGTCACCTTGCTGAGCTCCTCGTTCCTGGTGCGAGAGGCGACCAGGTCCTCATGTATCCTCGCCTGCTCTACGCGCGAGGCTTCCACAGTTGCCTGCAACGAGCGCATCATCTCTGCCATCTGCGCCATGGTCATGGCGGTGTCGCCTTCAGCAGCGACAGGCGCCACGGGACTGGAACGATTGCTTCTCATTTTTCTCATTAACTTCAGCGAATCACAGGAATGCAGCAAACAACACTTCAGCCTCGATCGAATCAGCGATCAATCGGAGAAACAGTGCGAAACAGTGCAAGAAAACTCAAGAACACCGTAAGCCTTCAAAGAAAACCACGACTTCGCCAGAAACCACCGCTTCCCCGCGAACAACCAAACAAACGAAAGAACTCGAACTTCCACCAAACAGACTACGCGTAATCAGCAAAAAAACCTTACTCCACCGATCGAAAAGCCAAACGAACGGTTCAAAACGCAAATTCACCGAACGAAACTCAAAGAGACCGTGAACGACGGTTGCACCAGCACGCAACCGCGCAGAAAACTTCGGAAACTTCCAAGAACTCACGCTGTGGATGGGAGCAAGTTTTACACGGCCCCACGGTGGGCGCCTGATGATCCTGCCTGTTGACCGGAACGCTGGAAACTGCCTCGTCAAAGGATCGACGTGCGCACCGCTTCTCACCTTCGTTCCTCTTCGGGATCTACCTCAAGAACCTGCAAAGAAACAGCACGGCGCCGCTGCGGCCGATCGCACTCCAACGCTCAAGTCAGTGACGGTATCACCAAAAACTAAGAGAACTAGAACCGTGCAAATCCTCTCTCACAGTCAGCTCTAACTCGCAAGCGTAAAGTGTATGAACTGAACGTGCGTACCTCAGAAAGTTTGTTAAGAACTCTTATATACCTGGTAGCTTTCTCTCTCCTGGCAGTTACAGACTTGGACACGTGGCTCGCATCCAACTGTACACGTGCCATCATCTGGAGGCTCCCTGACTTGGCGCTGCTTCTACTCTCATTTTGGCTAAGTTACTTATGCATGGTACTGCCCAGTGCATAGCTAACTTAGGAGTGCGATCTCTACTGGAACTGGCGAGTTATGGCCTTCATACACCTTCCCTGTGGTCTCGCCGGCCGCCTTCATAATCTGCTTCTCCTTCATCTTCGGCGATGTGCTCGCTCTGGCGATCTCCAATCACTAGGTCGCTTGAATCTACATCTGGCGACTTAATCTTTAACCTGGCGATCGCCGATTCTGGTAAGCTGGAAATCGAAACACGCCAATATAACAACTGGCGACTACACGAACCCCCCCGACTTCCTTCCCTTCTGCCAACCTGGCGCCTTGTCAACACGCCTATACTGTAGTAGGATGCCACGTCATCACACCCGACCACCAGGGCGGTACAACAACCTAGGAAACTATAAGAAAGTTAATGTTCTGTATAATAATAGTTTAAAAGTATCTTAACTGTCGAAAAGAAGCGTATTACTTAACTAAGTGTTTGCAACTTGTTCTTTTCGCTATTAATTGATTCAAAGCACTTACGATATCTTTGAAAACCAATTTCATGTGTTCAAATTGTGTTTAATATTTCTCTTACAATCTTAGTCTATTAACTGATTGAAACACTTATGAATATCTTTGAAAAACAATTTCATGTGTTAAAATTGTGTTTTCATATGTTTAATACTTCTTTTACAATCTAAGGTCTATTACTTGATTCAAACACTTGTGATAATACCTTTGAAAAACCATTTCATGTGTTCAAATTGTATTTTGATATGTTTTAATACTTCTTTTACAATCTAAGGTCTATTAATTGATTGAAACACTTGTGATATCTTTGAAAAACAATTTCAAGCGTTAAAATTGTGTTTTGATATGTTTATTACTTCTCTCATTTACAATCTGAGGTTTTACAACCTAGGAAATTATAAGAGAGTGAATGTTCTGTATAATAATAGTTTAAAAGTATCTTAACTGTCGAAAACAAGCGTATTACTTAACTAAGTGTTTAAAACTTGTTCTTTTCGCTATTAATTGATTGAAAGCACTTACGATATCTTTGAAAACCAATTTCATGTGTTCAAATTGTGTTTTGATATGTTTAATATTTCTCTTACAATCTTAGTCTATTAACTGATTGAAACACTTGTGAATATCTTTGAAAAACAATTTCATGTGTTAAAATTGTGTTTTCATATGTTTAATACTTCTTTTACAATCTAAGGTCTATTACTTGATTCAAACACTTGTGATAATACCTTTGAAAAACCATTTCATGTGTTCAAATTGTATTTTGATATGTTTTAATACTTCTTTTACAATCTAAGGTCTATTAATTGATTGAACCACTTGTGATATCTTTGAAAAACAATTTCACGCGTTAAAATTGTGTTTTGATATGTTTATTACTTCTCTCATTTACAATCTGAGGTTTTACAACCTAGGAAACTATAAGAAAGTGAATGTTCTGTATAATAATAATAGTTTAAAAGTATCTTAACTGTCGAAAACAAGCGTATTACTTAACTAAGTGTTTGCAACTTGTTCTTTTCGCTATTAATTGATTGAAAGCACTTACGATATCTTTGAAAACCAATTTCATGTGTTCAAATTGTGTTTTGATATGTTTAATATTTCTCTTACAATCTTAGTCTATTAACTGATTGAAACACTTCTGAATACCTTTGAAAAACAATTTCAATTGTTAAAATTGTGTTTTCATATGTTTAATACTTCTTTTACAATCTAAGGTCTATTACTTGATTCAAACACTTGTGATAATACCTTTGAAAAACCATTTCATGTGTTCAAATTGTATTTTGATATGTTTTAATACTTCTTTTACAATCTAAGGTCTATTAATTGATTGAAACACTTGTGATATCTTTGAAAAACAATTTCACGCGTTAAAATTGTGTTTTGATATGTTTATTACTTCTCTCATTTACAATCTGAGGTTTTACAACCTAGGAAACTATAAGAGAGTGAATGTTCTGTATAATAATAATAATTTAAAAGTATCTTAACTGTCGAAAACAAGCGTATTACTTAACTAAGTGTTTGCAACTTGTTCTTTTCGCTATTAATTGATTGAAAGCACTTACGATATCTTTGAAAACCAATTTCATGTGTTCAAATTGTGTTTTGATATGTTTAATATTTCTCTTAAAATCCTAGTCTATTAACTGATTGAAACACTTCTGAATACCTTTGAAAAACAATTTCATGTGTTAAAATTGTGTTTTCATATGTTTAATACTTCTTTTACAATCTAAGGTCTATTACTTGATTCAAACACTTGTGATAATATCTTTGAAAAACCATTTCATGTGTTCAAATTGTATTTTGATATGTTTTAATACTTCTTTTACAATCTAAGGTCTATTAATTGATTGAAACACTTGTGATATCTTTGAAAAACAATTTCACGCGTTAAAATTGTGTTTTGATATGTTTATTACTTCTCTCATTTACAATCTGAGGTTTTACAACCTAGGAAACTATAAGAAAATGAATTTTTTTCAAAGATAATAATAATAGTTTAAAAGTATCTTAACTGTCGAAAACAAGCGTATTACTTAACTAAGCGTTTGCAACTTGTTCTTTTCGCTATTAATTGATTGAAAGCACTTACGATATCTTTGAAAACCAATTTCATGTGTTCAAATTGTGTTTTGATATGTTTAATATTTCTCTTACAATCGTAGTCTATTAACTGATTGAAACACTTATGAATATCTTTGAAAAACAATTTCATGTGTTAAAATTGTGTTTTCATATGTTTAATACTTCTTTTACAATCTAAGGTCTATTACTTGATTCAAACACTTGTGATAATACCTTTGAAAAACCATTTCATGTGTTCAAATTGTATTTTGATATGTTTTAATACTTCTTTTACAATCTAAGGTCTATTAATTGATTGAACCACTTGTGATATCTTTGAAAATCAATTTCACGCGTTAAAATTGTGTTTTGATATGTTTATTACTTCTCTCATTTACAATCTGAGGTTTTACAACCTAGGAAACTATAAGAAAGTGAATGTTCTGTATAATAATAATAGTTTAAAAGTATCTTAACTGTAAAAAACAAGCGTATTACTTAACTAAGTGTTTGCAACTTGTTCTTTTCGCTATTAATTGATTGAAAGCACTTACGATATCTTTGAAAACCAATTTCATGTGTTCAAATTGTGTTTTGATATGTTTAATATTTCTCTTAAAATCCTAGTCTATTAACTGATTGAAAAACTTCTGAATACCTTTGAAAAACAATTTCATGTGTTAAAATTGTGTTTTCATATGTTTAATACTTCTTTTACAATCTAAGGTCTATTACTTGATTCAAACACTTGTGATAATACCTTTGAAAAACCATTTCATGTGTTCAAATTGTATTTTGATATGTTTTAATACTTCTTTTACAATCTAAGGTCTATTAATTGATTGAAACACTTGTGATATCTTTGAAAAACAATTTCACGCGTTAAAATTGTGTTTTGATATGTTTATTACTTCTCTCATTTACAATCTGAGGTTTTACAACCTAGGAAACTATAAGAGAGTGAATGTTCTGTATAATAATAGTTTAAAAGTATCTTAACTGTCGAAAACAAGCGTATTACTTAACTAAGTGTTTGCAACTTGTTCTTTTCGCTATTAATTGATTCAAAGCACTTACGATATCTTTGAAAACCAATTTCATGTGTTCAAATTGTGTTTAATATTTCTCTTACAATCTTAGTCTATTAACTGATTGAAACACTTATGAATATCTTTGAAAAACAATTTCATGTGTTAAAATTGTGTTTTCATATGTTTAATACTTCTTTTACAATCTAAGGTCTATTACTTGATTCAAACACTTGTGATAATACCTTTGAAAAACCATTTCATGTGTTCAAATTGTATTGTGATATGTTTTAATACTTCTTTTACAATCTAAGGTCTATTAATTGATTGAAACACTTGTGATATCTTTGAAAAACAATTTCACGCGTTAAAATTGTGTTTTGATATGTTTATTACTTCTCTCATTTACAATCTGAGGTTTTACAACCTAGGAAACTATAAGAAAATGAATTTTTTTCAAAGATAATAATAATAGTTTAAAAGTATCTTAACTGTCGAAAACAAGCGTATTACTTAACTAAGCGTTTGCAACTTGTTCTTTTCGCTATTAATTGATTGAAAGCACTTACGATATCTTTGAAAACCAATTTCATGTGTTCAAATTGTGTTTTGATATGTTTAATATTTCTCTTACAATCGTAGTCTATTAACTGATTGAAACACTTATGAATATCTTTGAAAAACAATTTCATGTGTTAAAATTGTGTTTTCATATGTTTAATACTTCTTTTACAATCTAAGGTCTATTACTTGATTCAAACACTTGTGATAATACCTTTGAAAAACCATTTCATGTGTTCAAATTGTATTTTGATATGTTTTAATACTTCTTTTACAATCTAAGGTCTATTAATTGATTGAACCACTTGTGATATCTTTGAAAATCAATTTCACGCGTTAAAATTGTGTTTTGATATGTTTATTACTTCTCTCATTTACAATCTGAGGTTTTACAACCTAGGAAACTATAAGAAAGTGAATGTTCTGTATAATAATAATAGTTTAAAAGTATCTTAACTGTAAAAAACAAGCGTATTACTTAACTAAGTGTTTGCAACTTGTTCTTTTCGCTATTAATTGATTGAAAGCACTTACGATATCTTTGAAAACCAATTTCATGTGTTCAAATTGTGTTTTGATATGTTTAATATTTCTCTTAAAATCCTAGTCTATTAACTGATTGAAAAACTTCTGAATACCTTTGAAAAACAATTTCATGTGTTAAAATTGTGTTTTCATATGTTTAATACTTCTTTTACAATCTAAGGTCTATTACTTGATTCAAACACTTGTGATAATACCTTTGAAAAACCATTTCATGTGTTCAAATTGTATTTTGATATGTTTTAATACTTCTTTTACAATCTAAGGTCTATTAATTGATTGAAACACTTGTGATATCTTTGAAAAACAATTTCACGCGTTAAAATTGTGTTTTGATATGTTTATTACTTCTCTCATTTACAATCTGAGGTTTTACAACCTAGGAAACTATAAGAGAGTGAATGTTCTGTATAATAATAGTTTAAAAGTATCTTAACTGTCGAAAACAAGCGTATTACTTAACTAAGTGTTTGCAACTTGTTCTTTTCGCTATTAATTGATTGAAAGCACTTACGATATCTTTGAAAACCAATTTCATGTGTTCAAATTGTGTTTTGATATGTTTAATATTTCTCTTACAGTCTTAGTCTATTAACTGATTGAAACACTTATGAATATCTTTGAAAAACAATTTCATGTGTTAAAATTGTGTTTTCATATGTTTAATACTTCTTTTACAATCTAAGGTCTATTACTTGATTCAAACACTTGTGATAATACCTTTGAAAAACCATTTCATGTGTTCAAATTGTATTGTGATATGTTTTAATACTTCTTTTACAATCTAAGGTCTATTAATTGATTGAAACACTTGTGATATCTTTGAAAAACAATTTTACGCGTTAAAATTGTGTTTTGATATGTTTATTACTTCTCTCATTTACAATCTGAGGTTTTACAATCTAGGAAACTATAAGAAAATGAATTTTTTTCAAAGATAATAATAATAGTTTAAAAGTATCTTAACTGTCGAAAACAAGCGTATTACTTAACTAAGCGTTTGCAACTTGTTCTTTTCGCTATTAATTGATTGAAAGCACTTACGATATCTTTGAAAACCAATTTCATGTGTTCAAATTGTGTTTTGATATGTTTAATATTTCTCTTACAATCTTAGTCTATTAACTGATTGAAACACTTATGAATATCTTTGAAAAACAATTTCATGTGTTAAAATTGGGTTTTCATATGTTTAATACTTCTTTTACAATCTAAGGTCTATTACTTGATTCAAACACTTGTGATAATACCTTTGAAAAACCATTTCATGTGTTCAAATTGTATTTTGATATGTTTTAATACTTCTTTTACTATCTAAGGTCTATTAATTGATTGAACCACTTGTGATATCTTTGAAAATCAATTTCACGCGTTAAAATTGTGTTTTGATATGTTTATTACTTCTCTCATTTACAATCTGAGGTTTTACAACCTAGGAAACTATAAGAAAGTGAATGTTCTGTATAATAATAATAGTTTAAAAGTATCTTAACTGTCGAAAACAAGCGTATTACTTAACTAAGTGTTTGCAACTTGTTCTTTTCGCTATTAAATGATTGAAAGCACTTACGATATCTTTGAAAACCAATTTCATGTGTTCAAATTGTGTTTTGATATGTTTAATATTTCTCTTAAAATCCTAGTCTATTAACTGATTGAAACACTTCTGAATACCTTTGAAAAACAATTTCATGTGTTAAAATTGTGTTTTCATATGTTTAATACTTCTTTTACAATCTAAGGTCTATTACTTGATTCAAACACTTGTGATAATACCTTTGAAAAACCATTTCATGTGTTCAAATTGTATTTTGATATGTTTTAATACTTCTTTTACAATCTAAGGTCTATTAATTGATTGAAACACTTGTGATATCTTTGAAAAACAATTTCACGCGTTAAAATTGTGTTTTGATATGTTTATTACTTCTCTCATTTACAATCTGAGGTTTTACAACCTAGGAAACTATAAGAGAGTGAATGTTCTGTATAATAATAGTTTAAAAGTATCTTAACTGTCGAAAACAAGCGTATTACTTAACTAAGTGTTTGCAACTTGTTCTTTTCGCTATTAATTGATTGAAAGCACTTACGATATCTTTGAAAACCAATTTCATGTGTTCAAATTGTGTTTTGATATGTTTAATATTTCTCTTACAGTCTTAGTCTATTAACTGATTGAAACACTTATGAATATCTTTGAAAAACAATTTCATGTGTTAAAATTGTGTTTTCATATGTTTAATACTTCTTTTACAATCTAAGGTCTATATCTTGATTCAAACACTTGTGATAATACCTTTGAAAAACCATTTCATGTGTTCAAATTGTATTGTGATATGTTTTAATACTTCTTTTACAATCTAAGGTCTATTAATTGATTGAAACACTTGTGATATCTTTGAAAAACAATTTTACGCGTTAAAATTGTGTTTTGATATGTTTATTACTTCTCTCATTTACAATCTGAGGTTTTACAATCTAGGAAACTATAAGAAAATGAATTTTTTTCAAAGATAATAATAATAGTTTAAAAGTATCTTAACTGTCGAAAACAAGCGTATTACTTAACTAAGCGTTTGCAACTTGTTCTTTTCGCTATTAATTGATTGAAAGCACTTACGATATCTTTGAAAACCAATTTCATGTGTTCAAATTGTGTTTTGATATGTTTAATATTTCTCTTACAATCTTAGTCTATTAACTGATTGAAACACTTATGAATATCTTTGAAAAACAATTTCATGTGTTAAAATTGGGTTTTCATATGTTTAATACTTCTTTTACAATCTAAGGTCTATTACTTGATTCAAACACTTGTGATAATACCTTTGAAAAACCATTTCATGTGTTCAAATTGTATTTTGATATGTTTTAATACTTCTTTTACTATCTAAGGTCTATTAATTGATTGAACCACTTGTGATATCTTTGAAAATCAATTTCACGCGTTAAAATTGTGTTTTGATATGTTTATTACTTCTCTCATTTACAATCTGAGGTTTTACAACCTAGGAAACTATAAGAAAGTGAATGTTCTGTATAATAATAATAGTTTAAAAGTATCTTAACTGTCGAAAACAAGCGTATTACTTAACTAAGTGTTTGCAACTTGTTCTTTTCGCTATTAAATGATTGAAAGCACTTACGATATCTTTGAAAACCAATTTCATGTGTTCAAATTGTGTTTTGATATGTTTAATATTTCTCTTAAAATCCTAGTCTATTAACTGATTGAAACACTTCTGAATACCTTTGAAAAACAATTTCATGTGTTAAAATTGTGTTTTCATATGTTTAATACTTCTTTTACAATCTAAGGTCTATTACTTGATTCAAACACTTGTGATAATACCTTTGAAAAACCATTTCATGTGTTCAAATTGTATTTTGATATGTTTTAATACTTCTTTTACAATCTAAGGTCTATTAATTGATTGAAACACTTGTGATATCTTTGAAAAACAATTTCACGCGTTAAAATTGTGTTTTGATATGTTTATTACTTCTCTCATTTACAATCTGAGGTTTTACAACCTAGGAAACTATAAGAGAGTGAATGTTCTGTATAATAATAGTTTAAAAGTATCTTAACTGTCGAAAACAAGCGTATTACTTAACTAAGTGTTTGCAACTTGTTCTTTTCGCTATTAATTGATTGAAAGCACTTACGATATCTTTGAAAACCAATTTCATGTGTTCAAATTGTGTTTTGATATGTTTAATATTTCTCTTACAGTCTTAGTCTATTAACTGATTGAAACACTTATGAATATCTTTGAAAAACAATTTCATGTGTTAAAATTGTGTTTTCATATGTTTAATACTTCTTTTACAATCTAAGGTCTATTACTTGATTCAAACACTTGTGATAATACCTTTGAAAAACCATTTCATGTGTTCAAATTGTATTGTGATATGTTTTAATACTTCTTTTACAATCTAAGGTCTATTAATTGATTGAAACACTTGTGATATCTTTGAAAAACAATTTTACGCGTTAAAATTGTGTTTTGATATGTTTATTACTTCTCTCATTTACAATCTGAGGTTTTACAATCTAGGAAACTATAAGAAAATGAATTTTTTTCAAAGATAATAATAATAGTTTAAAAGTATCTTAATTGTCGAAAACAAGCGTATTACTTAACTAAGCGTTTGCAACTTGTTCTTTTCGCTATTAATTGATTGAAAGCACTTACGATATCTTTGAAAACCAATTTCATGTGTTCAAATTGTGTTTTGATATGTTTAATATTTCTCTTACAATCTTAGTCTATTAACTGATTGAAACACTTATGAATATCTTTGAAAAACAATTTCATGTGTTAAAATTGGGTTTTCATATGTTTAATACTTCTTTTACAATCTAAGGTCTATTACTTGATTCAAACACTTGTGATAATACCTTTGAAAAACCATTTCATGTGTTCAAATTGTATTTTGATATGTTTTAATACTTCTTTTACTATCTAAGGTCTATTAATTGATTGAACCACTTGTGATATCTTTGAAAATCAATTTCACGCGTTAAAATTGTGTTTTGATATGTTTATTACTTCTCTCATTTACAATCTGAGGTTTTACAACCTAGGAAACTATAAGAAAGTGAATGTTCTGTATAATAATAATAGTTTAAAAGTATCTTAACTGTCGAAAACAAGCGTATTACTTAACTAAGTGTTTGCAACTTGTTCTTTTCGCTATTAAATGATTGAAAGCACTTACGATATCTTTGAAAACCAATTTCATGTGTTCAAATTGTGTTTTGATATGTTTAATATTTCTCTTAAAATCCTAGTCTATTAACTGATTGAAACACTTCTGAATACCTTTGAAAAACAATTTCATGTGTTAAAATTGTGTTTTCATATGTTTAATACTTCTTTTACAATCTAAGGTCTATTACTTGATTCAAACACTTGTGATAATACCTTTGAAAAACCATTTCATGTGTTCAAATTGTATTTTGATATGTTTTAATACTTCTTTTACAATCTAAGGTCTATTAATTGATTGAAACACTTGTGATATCTTTGAAAAACAATTTCACGCGTTAAAATTGTGTTTTGATATGTTTATTACTTCTCTCATTTACAATCTGAGGTTTTACAACCTAGGAAACTATAAGAGAGTGAATGTTCTGTATAATAATAGTTTAAAAGTATCTTAACTGTCGAAAACAAGCGTATTACTTAACTAAGTGTTTGCAACTTGTTCTTTTCGCTATTAATTGATTGAAAGCACTTACGATATCTTTGAAAACCAATTTCATGTGTTCAAATTGTGTTTTCATATGTTTAATATTTCTCTTACAGTCTTAGTCTATTAACTGATTGAAACACTTATGAATATCTTTGAAAAACAATTTCATGTGTTAAAATTGTGTTTTCATATGTTTAATACTTCTTTTACAATCTAAGGTCTATTACTTGATTCAAACACTTGTGATAATACCTTTGAAAAACCATTTCATGTGTTCAAATTGTATTGTGATATGTTTTAATACTTCTATTACAATCTAAGGTCTATTAATTGATTGAAACACTTGTGATATCTTTGAAAAACAATTTCACGCGTTAAAATTGTGTTTTGATATGTTTATTACTTCTCTCATTTACAATCTGAGGTTTTACAACCTAGGAAACTATAAGAAAGTGAATGTTCTGTATAATAATAATAGTTTAAAAGTATCTTAACTGTCGAAAACAAGCGTATTACTTAACTAAGTGTTTGCAACTTGTTCTTTTCGCTATTAAATGATTGAAAGCACTTACGATATCTTTGAAAACCAATTTCATGTGTTCAAATTGTGTTTTGATATGTTTAATATTTCTCTTAAAATCCTAGTCTATTAACTGATTGAAACACTTCTGAATACCTTTGAAAAACAATTTCATGTGTTAAAATTGTGTTTTCATATGTTTAATACTTCTTTTACAATCTAAGGTCTATTACTTGATTCAAACACTTGTGATAATACCTTTGAAAAACCATTTCATGTGTTCAAATTGTATTTTGATATGTTTTAATACTTCTTTTACAATCTAAGGTCTATTAATTGATTGAAACACTTGTGATATCTTTGAAAAACAATTTCACGCGTTAAAATTGTGTTTTGATATGTTTATTACTTCTCTCATTTACAATCTGAGGTTTTACAACCTAGGAAACTATAAGAGAGTGAATGTTCTGTATAATAATAGTTTAAAAGTATCTTAACTGTCGAAAACAAGCGTATTACTTAACTAAGTGTTTGCAACTTGTTCTTTTCGCTATTAATTGATTGAAAGCACTTACGATATCTTTGAAAACCAATTTCATGTGTTCAAATTGTGTTTTGATATGTTTAATATTTCTCTTACAGTCTTAGTCTATTAACTGATTGAAACACTTATGAATATCTTTGAAAAACAATTTCATGTGTTAAAATTGTGTTTTCATATGTTTAATACTTCTTTTACAATCTAAGGTCTATTACTTGATTCAAACACTTGTGATAATACCTTTGAAAAACCATTTCATGTGTTCAAATTGTATTGTGATATGTTTTAATACTTCTTTTACAATCTAAGGTCTATTAATTGATTGAAACACTTGTGATATCTTTGAAAAACAATTTTACGCGTTAAAATTGTGTTTTGATATGTTTATTACTTCTCTCATTTACAATCTGAGGTTTTACAATCTAGGAAACTATAAGAAAATGAATTTTTTTCAAAGATAATAATAATAGTTTAAAAGTATCTTAACTGTCGAAAACAAGCGTATTACTTAACTAAGCGTTTGCAACTTGTTCTTTTCGCTATTAATTGATTGAAAGCACTTACGATATCTTTGAAAACCAATTTCATGTGTTCAAATTGTGTTTTGATATGTTTAATATTTCTCTTACAATCTTAGTCTATTAACTGATTGAAACACTTATGAATATCTTTGAAAAACAATTTCATGTGTTAAAATTGGGTTTTCATATGTTTAATACTTCTTTTACAATCTAAGGTCTATTACTTGATTCAAACACTTGTGATAATACCTTTGAAAAACCATTTCATGTGTTCAAATTGTATTTTGATATGTTTTAATACTTCTTTTACTATCTAAGGTCTATTAATTGATTGAACCACTTGTGATATCTTTGAAAATCAATTTCACGCGTTAAAATTGTGTTTTGATATGTTTATTACTTCTCTCATTTACAATCTGAGGTTTTACAACCTAGGAAACTATAAGAAAGTGAATGTTCTGTATAATAATAATAGTTTAAAAGTATCTTAACTGTCGAAAACAAGCGTATTACTTAACTAAGTGTTTGCAACTTGTTCTTTTCGCTATTAAATGATTGAAAGCACTTACGATATCTTTGAAAACCAATTTCATGTGTTCAAATTGTGTTTTGATATGTTTAATATTTCTCTTAAAATCCTAGTCTATTAACTGATTGAAACACTTCTGAATACCTTTGAAAAACAATTTCATGTGTTAAAATTGTGTTTTCATATGTTTAATACTTCTTTTACAATCTAAGGTCTATTACTTGATTCAAACACTTGTGATAATACCTTTGAAAAACCATTTCATGTGTTCAAATTGTATTTTGATATGTTTTAATACTTCTTTTACAATCTAAGGTCTATTAATTGATTGAAACACTTGTGATATCTTTGAAAAACAATTTCACGCGTTAAAATTGTGTTTTGATATGTTTATTACTTCTCTCATTTACAATCTGAGGTTTTACAACCTAGGAAACTATAAGAGAGTGAATGTTCTGTATAATAATAGTTTAAAAGTATCTTAACTGTCGAAAACAAGCGTATTACTTAACTAAGTGTTTGCAACTTGTTCTTTTCGCTATTAATTGATTGAAAGCACTTACGATATCTTTGAAAACCAATTTCATGTGTTCAAATTGTGTTTTGATATGTTTAATATTTCTCTTACAGTCTTAGTCTATTAACTGATTGAAACACTTATGAATATCTTTGAAAAACAATTTCATGTGTTAAAATTGTGTTTTCATATGTTTAATACTTCTTTTACAATCTAAGGTCTATTACTTGATTCAAACACTTGTGATAATACCTTTGAAAAACCATTTCATGTGTTCAAATTGTATTGTGATATGTTTTAATACTTCTTTTACAATCTAAGGTCTATTAATTGATTGAAACACTTGTGATATCTTTGAAAAACAATTTCACGCGTTAAAATTGTGTTTTGATATGTTTATTTCTTCTCTCATTTACAATCTGAGGTTTTACAACCTAGGAAACTATAAGAAAATGAATTTTTTTCAAAGATAATAATAATAGTTTAAAAGTATCTTAACTGTCGAAAACAAGCGTATTACTTAACTAATTGTTTGCAACTTGTTCTTTTCGCTATTAATTGATTGAAAGCACTTACGATATCTTTGAAAACAAATTTCATGTGTTCAAATTGTGTTTTGATATGTTTAATATTTCTCTTACAGTCTTAGTCTATTAACTGATTGAAACACTTATGAATATCTTTGAAAAACAATTTCATGTGTTAAAATTGGGTTTTCATATGTTTAATACTTCTTTTACAATCTAAGGTCTATTACTTGATTCAAACACTTGTGATAATACCTTTGAAAAACCATTTCATGTGTTCAAATTCTATTTTGATATGTTTTAATACTTCTATTACAATCTAAGGTCTATTAATTGATTGAACCACTTGTGATATCTTTGAAAAACAATTTCACGCGTTAAAATTGTGTTTTGATATGTTTATTACTTCTCTCATTTACAATCTGAGGTTTTACAACCTAGGAAACTATAAGAGAGTGAATGTTCTGTATAATAATAATAGTTTAAAAGTATCTTAACTGTCGAAAACAAGCGTATTACTTAACTAAGTGTTTGCAACTTGTTCTTTTCGCTATTAATTGATTGAAAGCACTTACGATATCTTTGAAAACCAATTTCATGTGTTCAAATTGTGTTTTGATATGTTTAATATTTCTCTTACAGTCTTAGTCTATTAACTGATTGAAACACTTATGAATATCTTTGAAAAACAATTTCATGTGTTAAAGTTGTGTTTTCATATGTTTAATACTTCTTTTACAATCTAAGGTCTATTACTTGATTCAAACACTTGTGATAATACCTTTGAAAAACCATTTCATGTGTTCAAATTGTATTTTGATATGTTTTAAAACTTCTTTTACAATCTAAGGTCTATTAATTGATTGAAACACTTGTGGTATCTTTGAAAATCAATTTCACGCGTTAAAATTGTGTTTTGATATGTTTATTACTTCTCTCATTTACAATCTGAGGTTTTACAACCTAGGAAACTATAGGAGAGTGAATGTTCTGTATAATAATAATAGTTTAAAAGTATCTTAACTGTCGAAAACAAGCGTATTACTTAACTAAGTGTTTGCAACTTGTTCTTTTCGCTATTAATTGATTGAAAGCACTTACGATATCTTTGAAAACCAATTTCATGTGTTCAAATTGTGTTTTGATATGTTTAATATTTCTCTTACAATCTTAGTCTATTAACTGATTGAAACACTTATGAATATCTTTGAAAAACAATTTCATGTGTTAAAATTGTGTTTTCATATGTTTAATACTTCTTTTACAATCTAAGGTCTATTACTTGATTCAAACACTTGTGATAATGCCTTTGAAAAACCATTTCATGTGTTCAAATTGTATTTTGATATGTTTTAATACTTCTTTTACAATCTAAGGTCTATTAATTGATTGAAACACTTGTGATATCTTTGAAAAACAATTTCACGCGTTAAAATTGTGTTTTGATATGTTTATTACTTCTCTCATTTACAATCTGAGGTTTTACAACCTAGGAAACTATAAGAAAATGAATTTTTTTCAAAGATAATAATAATAGTTTAAAAGTATCTTAACTGTCGAAAACAAGCGTATTACTTAACTAAGTGTTTGCAACTTGTTCTTTTCGCTAATAATTGATTGAAAGCACTTACGATATCTTTGAAAACCAATTTCATGTGTTCAAATTGTGTTTTGATATGTTTAATATTTCTCTTACAATCTTAGTCTATTAACTGATTGAAACACTTATGAATATCTTTGAAAAACAATTTCATGTGTTAAAATTGTGTTTTCATATGTTTAATACTTCTTTTACAATCTAAGGTCTATTACTTGATTCAAACACTTGTGATAATACCTTTTAAAAACCATTTCATGTGTTCAAATTGTATTTTGATATGTTTTAATACCTCTTTTACAATCTAAGGTCTATTAATTGATTGAAACACTTGTGATATCTTTGAAAAACAATTTCACGCGTTAAAATTGTGTTTTGATATGTTTATTACTTCTCTCATTTAGAATCTGAGGTTTTACAACCTAGGAAACTATAAGAAAGTGAATGTTTTTTCAAAGATAATAATAATAGTTTAAAAGTATCTTAACTGTCGAAAACAAGCGTATTACTTAACTAAGTGTTTGCAACTTGTTCTTTTCGCAATTAATTGATTGAAAGCACTTACGATATCTTTGAAAACCAATTTCATGTGTTCAAATTGTGTTTTGATATGTTTAATATTTCTCTTACACTCTTAGTCTATTAACTGATTGAAACACTTATGAATATCTTTGAAAAACAATTTCATGTGTTAAAATTGTGTTTTCATATGTTTAATACTTCTTTTACAATCTAAGGTCTATTACTTGATTTAAACACTTGTGATAATACCTTTGAAAAACTATTTCATGTGTTCAAATTGTATTTTGATATGTTTTAATACTTCTTTTACAATCTAAGGTCTATTAATTGATTGAAACACTTGTGGTATCTTTGAAAATCAATTTCACGCGTTAAAATTGTGTTTTGATATGTTTATTACTTCTCTCATTTACAATCTGAGGTTTTACAACCTAGGAAACTATAAGAGAGTGAATGTTCTGTATAATAATAATAGTTTAAAAGTATCTTAACTGTCGAAAACAAGCGTATTACTTAACTAAGTGTTTGCAACTTGTTCTTTTCGCTATTAATTGATTGAAAGCACTTACGATATCTTTGAAAACCAATTTCATGTGTTCAAATTGTGTTTTGATATGTTTAATATTTCTCTTACAGTCTTAGTCTATTAACTGATTGAAACACTTATGAATATCTTTGAAAAACAATTTCATGTGTTAAAATTGGGTTTTCATATGTTTAATACTTCTTTTACAATCTAAGGTCTATTACTTGATTAAAACACTTGTGATAATACCTTTGAAAAACCATTTCATGTGTTCAAATTCTATTTTGATATGTTTTAATACTTCTATTACAATCTAAGGTCTATTAATTGATTGAAACACTTGTGATATCTTTGAAAAACAATTTCACGTGTTAAAATTGTGTTTTGATATGTTTATTACTTCTCTCATTTACAATCTGAGGTTTTACAACCTAGGAAACTATAAGAAAGTGAATGTTCTGTATAATAATAATAGTTTAAAAGTATCTTAACTGTCGAAAACAAGCGTATTACTTAACTAAGTGTTTGCAACTTGTTCTTTTCGCTATTAATTGATTGAAAGCACTTACGATATCTTTGAAAACCAATTTCATGTGTTCAAATTGTGTTTTGATATGTTTAATATTTCTCTTACAGTCTTAGTCTATTAACTGATTGAAACACTTATGAATATCTTTGAAAAACAATTTCATGTGTTAAAGTTGTGTTTTCATATGTTTAATACTTCTTTTACAATCTAAGGTCTATTACTTGATTCAAACACTTGTGATAATACCTTTGAAAAACCATTTCATGTGTTCAAATTGTATTTTGATATGTTTTAAAACTTCGTTTACAATCTAAGGTCTATTAATTGATTGAAACACTTGTGGTATCTTTGAAAATCAATTTCACGCGTTAAAATTGTGTTTTGATATGTTTATTACTTCTCTCATTTACAATCTGAGGTTTTACAACCTAGGAAACTATAAGAGAGTGAATCTTCTGTATAATAATAATAGTTTAAAAGTATCTTAACTGTCGAAAACAAGCGTATTACTTAACTAAGTGTTTAAAACTTGTTCTTTTCGCTATTAATTGATTGAAAGCACTTACGATATCTTTGAAAACCAATTTCATGTGTTCAAATTGTGTTTTGATATGTTTAATATTTCTCTTACAATCTTAGTCTATTAACTGATTGAAACACTTACGATATCTTTGAAAACCAATTTCATGTGTTCAAATTGTGTTTTGATATGTTTAATATTTCTCTTACAATCTTAGTCTATTAACTGTTTGAAACACTTATGAATATCTTTGAAAAACAATTTCATGTGTTAAAATTGTGTTTTCATATGTTTAATACTTCTTTTACAATCTAAGGTCTATTACTTGATTCAAACACTTGTGATAATACCTTTTAAAAACCATTTCATGTGTTCAAATTGTATTTTGATATGTTTTAATACTTATTTTACAATCTAAGGTCTATTAATTGATTGAAACACTTGTGATATCTTTGAAAAACAATTTGACGCGTTAAAATTGTGTTTTGATATGTTTATTACTTCTCTCATTTAGAATCTGAGGTTTTACAACCTAGGAAACTATAAGAAAGTGAATGTTTTTTCAAAGATAATAATAATAGTTTAAAAGTATCTTAACTGTCGAAAACAAGCGTATTACTTAACTAAGTGTTTGCAACTTGTTCTTTTCGCAATTAATTGATTGAAAGCACTTACGATATCTTTGAAAACCAATTTCATGTGTTCAAATTGTGTTTTGATATGTTTAATATTTCTCTTACACTCTTAGTCTATTAACTGATTGAAACACTTATGAATATCTTTGAAAAACAATTTCAAGTGTTAAAATTGTGTTTTCATATGTTTAATACTTCTTTTACAATCTAAGGTCTATTACTTGATTTAAACACTTGTGATAATACCTTTGAAAAACTATTTCATGTGTTCAAATTGTATTTTGATATGTTTTAATACTTCTTTTACAATCTAAGGTCTATTAATTGATTGAAACACTTGTGGTATCTTTGAAAATCAATTTCACGCGTTAAAATTGTGTTTTGATATGTTTATTACTTCTCTCATTTACAATCTGAGGTTTTACAACCTAGGAAACTATAAGAGAGTGAATGTTCTGTATAATAATAATAGTTTAAAAGTATCTTAACTGTCGAAAACAAGCGTATTACTTAACTAAGTGTTTGCAACTTGTTCTTTTCGCTATTAATTGATTGAAAGCACTTACGATATCTTTGAAAACCAATTTCATGTGTTCAAATTGTGTTTTGATATGTTTAATATTTCTCTTACAGTCTTAGTCTATTAACTGATTGAAACACTTATGAATATCTTTGAAAAACAATTTCATGTGTTAAAGTTGTGTTTTCATATGTTTAATACTTCTTTTACAATCTAAGGTCTATTACTTGATTCAAACACTTGTGATAATACCTTTGAAAAACCATTTCATGTGTTCAAATTCTATTTTGATATGTTTTAATACTTCTATTACAATCTAAGGTCTATTAATTGATTGAACCACTTGTGATATCTTTGAAAAACAATTTCACGCGTTAAAATTGTGTTTTGATATGTTTATTACTTCTCTCATTTACAATCTGAGGTTTTACAACCTAGGAAACTATAAGAGAGTGAATGTTCTGTATAATAATAATAGTTTAAAAGTATCTTAACTGTCGAAAACAAGCGTATTACTTAACTAAGTGTTTGCAACTTGTTCTTTTCGCTATTAATTGATTGAAAGCACTTACGATATCTTTGAAAACCAATTTCATGTGTTCAAATTGTGTTTTGATATGTTTAATATTTCTCTTACAGTCTTAGTCTATTAACTGATTGAAACACTTATGAATATCTTTGAAAAACAATTTCATGTGTTAAAGTTGTGTTTTCATATGTTTAATACTTCTTTTACAATCTAAGGTCTATTACTTGATTCAAACACTTGTGATAATACCTTTGAAAAACCATTTCATGTGTTCAAATTGTATTTTGATATGTTTTAAAACTTCTTTTACAATCTAAGGTCTATTAATTGATTGAAACACTTGTGGTATCTTTGAAAATCAATTTCACGCGTTAAAATTGTGTTTTGATATGTTTATTACTTCTCTCATTTACAATCTGAGGTTTTACAACCTAGGAAACTATAGGAGAGTGAATGTTCTGTATAATAATAATAGTTTAAAAGTATCTTAACTGTCGAAAACAAGCGTATTACTTAACTAAGTGTTTGCAACTTGTTCTTTTCGCTATTAATTGATTGAAAGCACTTACGATATCTTTGAAAACCAATTTCATGTGTTCAAATTGTGTTTTGATATGTTTAATATTTCTCTTACAATCTTAGTCTATTAACTGATTGAAACACTTATGAATATCTTTGAAAAACAATTTCATGTGTTAAAATTGTGTTTTCATATGTTTAATACTTCTTTTACAATCTAAGGTCTATTACTTGATTCAAACACTTGTGATAATGCCTTTGAAAAACCATTTCATGTGTTCAAATTGTATTTTGATATGTTTTAATACTTCTTTTACAATCTAAGGTCTATTAATTGATTGAAACACTTGTGATATCTTTGAAAAACAATTTCACGCGTTAAAATTGTGTTTTGATATGTTTATTACTTCTCTCATTTACAATCTGAGGTTTTACAACCTAGGAAACTATAAGAAAATGAATTTTTTTCAAAGATAATAATAATAGTTTAAAAGTATCTTAACTGTCGAAAACAAGCGTATTACTTAACTAAGTGTTTGCAACTTGTTCTTTTCGCTAATAATTGATTGAAAGCACTTACGATATCTTTGAAAACCAATTTCATGTGTTCAAATTGTGTTTTGATATGTTTAATATTTCTCTTACAATCTTAGTCTATTAACTGATTGAAACACTTATGAATATCTTTGAAAAACAATTTCATGTGTTAAAATTGTGTTTTCATATGTTTAATACTTCTTTTACAATCTAAGGTCTATTACTTGATTCAAACACTTGTGATAATACCTTTTAAAAACCATTTCATGTGTTCAAATTGTATTTTGATATGTTTTAATACCTCTTTTACAATCTAAGGTCTATTAATTGATTGAAACACTTGTGATATCTTTGAAAAACAATTTCACGCGTTAAAATTGTGTTTTGATATGTTTATTACTTCTCTCATTTAGAATCTGAGGTTTTACAACCTAGGAAACTATAAGAAAGTGAATGTTTTTTCAAAGATAATAATAATAGTTTAAAAGTATCTTAACTGTCGAAAACAAGCGTATTACTTAACTAAGTGTTTGCAACTTGTTCTTTTCGCAATTAATTGATTGAAAGCACTTACGATATCTTTGAAAACCAATTTCATGTGTTCAAATTGTGTTTTGATATGTTTAATATTTCTCTTACACTCTTAGTCTATTAACTGATTGAAACACTTATGAATATCTTTGAAAAACAATTTCATGTGTTAAAATTGTGTTTTCATATGTTTAATACTTCTTTTACAATCTAAGGTCTATTACTTGATTTAAACACTTGTGATAATACCTTTGAAAAACTATTTCATGTGTTCAAATTGTATTTTGATATGTTTTAATACTTCTTTTACAATCTAAGGTCTATTAATTGATTGAAACACTTGTGGTATCTTTGAAAATCAATTTCACGCGTTAAAATTGTGTTTTGATATGTTTATTACTTCTCTCATTTACAATCTGAGGTTTTACAACCTAGGAAACTATAAGAGAGTGAATGTTCTGTATAATAATAATAGTTTAAAAGTATCTTAACTGTCGAAAACAAGCGTATTACTTAACTAAGTGTTTGCAACTTGTTCTTTTCGCTATTAATTGATTGAAAGCACTTACGATATCTTTGAAAACCAATTTCATGTGTTCAAATTGTGTTTTGATATGTTTAATATTTCTCTTACAGTCTTAGTCTATTAACTGATTGAAACACTTATGAATATCTTTGAAAAACAATTTCATGTGTTAAAATTGGGTTTTCATATGTTTAATACTTCTTTTACAATCTAAGGTCTATTACTTGATTAAAACACTTGTGATAATACCTTTGAAAAACCATTTCATGTGTTCAAATTCTATTTTGATATGTTTTAATACTTCTATTACAATCTAAGGTCTATTAATTGATTGAAACACTTGTGATATCTTTGAAAAACAATTTCACGTGTTAAAATTGTGTTTTGATATGTTTATTACTTCTCTCATTTACAATCTGAGGTTTTACAACCTAGGAAACTATAAGAAAGTGAATGTTCTGTATAATAATAATAGTTTAAAAGTATCTTAACTGTCGAAAACAAGCGTATTACTTAACTAAGTGTTTGCAACTTGTTCTTTTCGCTATTAATTGATTGAAAGCACTTACGATATCTTTGAAAACCAATTTCATGTGTTCAAATTGTGTTTTGATATGTTTAATATTTCTCTTACAGTCTTAGTCTATTAACTGATTGAAACACTTATGAATATCTTTGAAAAACAATTTCATGTGTTAAAGTTGTGTTTTCATATGTTTAATACTTCTTTTACAATCTAAGGTCTATTACTTGATTCAAACACTTGTGATAATACCTTTGAAAAACCATTTCATGTGTTCAAATTGTATTTTGATATGTTTTAAAACTTCGTTTACAATCTAAGGTCTATTAATTGATTGAAACACTTGTGGTATCTTTGAAAATCAATTTCACGCGTTAAAATTGTGTTTTGATATGTTTATTACTTCTCTCATTTACAATCTGAGGTTTTACAACCTAGGAAACTATAAGAGAGTGAATCTTCTGTATAATAATAATAGTTTAAAAGTATCTTAACTGTCGAAAACAAGCGTATTACTTAACTAAGTGTTTAAAACTTGTTCTTTTCGCTATTAATTGATTGAAAGCACTTACGATATCTTTGAAAACCAATTTCATGTGTTCAAATTGTGTTTTGATATGTTTAATATTTCTCTTACAATCTTAGTCTATTAACTGATTGAAACACTTACGATATCTTTGAAAACCAATTTCATGTGTTCAAATTGTGTTTTGATATGTTTAATATTTCTCTTACAATCTTAGTCTATTAACTGTTTGAAACACTTATGAATATCTTTGAAAAACAATTTCATGTGTTAAAATTGTGTTTTCATATGTTTAATACTTCTTTTACAATCTAAGGTCTATTACTTGATTCAAACACTTGTGATAATACCTTTTAAAAACCATTTCATGTGTTCAAATTGTATTTTGATATGTTTTAATACTTATTTTACAATCTAAGGTCTATTAATTGATTGAAACACTTGTGATATCTTTGAAAAACAATTTGACGCGTTAAAATTGTGTTTTGATATGTTTATTACTTCTCTCATTTAGAATCTGAGGTTTTACAACCTAGGAAACTATAAGAAAGTGAATGTTTTTTCAAAGATAATAATAATAGTTTAAAAGTATCTTAACTGTCGAAAACAAGCGTATTACTTAACTAAGTGTTTGCAACTTGTTCTTTTCGCAATTAATTGATTGAAAGCACTTACGATATCTTTGAAAACCAATTTCATGTGTTCAAATTGTGTTTTGATATGTTTAATATTTCTCTTACACTCTTAGTCTATTAACTGATTGAAACACTTATGAATATCTTTGAAAAACAATTTCAAGTGTTAAAATTGTGTTTTCATATGTTTAATACTTCTTTTACAATCTAAGGTCTATTACTTGATTTAAACACTTGTGATAATACCTTTGAAAAACTATTTCATGTGTTCAAATTGTATTTTGATATGTTTTAATACTTCTTTTACAATCTAAGGTCTATTAATTGATTGAAACACTTGTGGTATCTTTGAAAATCAATTTCACGCGTTAAAATTGTGTTTTGATATGTTTATTACTTCTCTCATTTACAATCTGAGGTTTTACAACCTAGGAAACTATAAGAGAGTGAATGTTCTGTATAATAATAATAGTTTAAAAGTATCTTAACTGTCGAAAACAAGCGTATTACTTAACTAAGTGTTTGCAACTTGTTCTTTTCGCTATTAATTGATTGAAAGCACTTACGATATCTTTGAAAACCAATTTCATGTGTTCAAATTGTGTTTTGATATGTTTAATATTTCTCTTACAGTCTTAGTCTATTAACTGATTGAAACACTTATGAATATCTTTGAAAAACAATTTCATGTGTTAAAGTTGTGTTTTCATATGTTTAATACTTCTTTTACAATCTAAGGTCTATTACTTGATTCAAACACTTGTGATAATACCTTTGAAAAACCATTTCATGTGTTCAAATTGTATTTTGATATGTTTTAAAACTTCTTTTACAATCTAAGGTCTATTAATTGATTGAAACACTTGTGGTATCTTTGAAAATCAATTTCACGCGTTAAAATTGTGTTTTGATATGTTTATTACTTCTCTCATTTACAATCTGAGGTTTTACAACCTAGGAAACTATAAGAGAGTGAATGTTCTGTATAATAATAATAGTTTAAAAGTATCTTAACTGTCGAAAACAAGCGTATTACTTAACTAAGTGTTTGCAACTTGTTCTTTTCGCTATTAATTGATTGAAAGCACTTACGATATCTTTGAAAACCAATTTCATGTGTTCAAATTGTGTTTTGATATGTTTAATATTTCTCTTACAGTCTTAGTCTATTAACTGATTGAAACACTTATGAATATCTTTGAAAAACAATTTCATGTGTTAAAGTTGTGTTTTCATATGTTTAATACTTCTTTTACAATCTAAGGTCTATTACTTGATTCAAACACTTGTGATAATACCTTTGAAAAACCATTTCATGTGTTCAAATTGTATTTTGATATGTTTTAAAACTTCGTTTACAATCTAAGGTCTATTAATTGATTGAAACACTTGTGGTATCTTTGAAAATCAATTTCACGCGTTAAAATTGTGTTTTGATATGTTTATTACTTCTCTCATTTACAATCTGAGGTTTTACAACCTAGGAAACTATAAGAGAGTGAATCTTCTGTATAATAATAATAGTTTAAAAGTATCTTAACTGTCGAAAACAAGCGTATTACTTAACTAAGTGTTTAAAACTTGTTCTTTTCGCTATTAATTGATTGAAAGCACTTACGATATCTTTGAAAACCAATTTCATGTGTTCAAATTGTGTTTTGATATGTTTAATATTTCTCTTACAATCTTAGTCTATTAACTGATTGAAACACTTACGATATCTTTGAAAACCAATTTCATGTGTTCAAATTGTGTTTTGATATGTTTAATATTTCTCTTACAATCTTAGTCTATTAACTGATTGAAACACTTATGAATATCTTTGAAAAACAATTTCATGTGTTAAAATTGTGTTTTCATATGTTTAATACTTCTTTTACAATCTAAGGTCTATTACTTGATTCAAACACTTGTGATAATACCTTTTAAAAACCATTTCATGTGTTCAAATTGTATTTTGATATGTTTTAATACTTATTTTACAATCTAAGGTCTATTAATTGATTGAAACACTTGTGATATCTTTGAAAAACAATTTGACGCGTTAAAATTGTGTTTTGATATGTTTATTACTTCTCTCATTTAGAATCTGAGGTTTTACAACCTAGGAAACTATAAGAAAGTGAATGTTTTTTCAAAGATAATAATAATAGTTTAAAAGTATCTTAACTGTCGAAAACAAGCGTATTACTTAACTAAGTGTTTGCAACTTGTTCTTTTCGCAATTAATTGATTGAAAGCACTTACGATATCTTTGAAAACCAATTTCATGTGTTCAAATTGTGTTTTGATATGTTTAATATTTCTCTTACACTCTTAGTCTATTAACTGATTGAAACACTTATGAATATCTTTGAAAAACAATTTCAAGTGTTAAAATTGTGTTTTCATATGTTTAATACTTCTTTTACAATCTAAGGTCTATTACTTGATTTAAACACTTGTGATAATACCTTTGAAAAACTATTTCATGTGTTCAAATTGTATTTTGATATGTTTTAATACTTCTTTTACAATCTAAGGTCTATTAATTGATTGAAACACTTGTGGTATCTTTGAAAATCAATTTCACGCGTTAAAATTGTGTTTTGATATGTTTATTACTTCTCTCATTTACAATCTGAGGTTTTACAACCTAGGAAACTATAAGAGAGTGAATGTTCTGTATAATAATAATAGTTTAAAAGTATCTTAACTGTCGAAAACAAGCGTATTACTTAACTAAGTGTTTGCAACTTGTTCTTTTCGCTATTAATTGATTGAAAGCACTTACGATATCTTTGAAAACCAATTTCATGTGTTCAAATTGTGTTTTGATATGTTTAATATTTCTCTTACAGTCTTAGTCTATTAACTGATTGAAACACTTATGAATATCTTTGAAAAACAATTTCATGTGTTAAAGTTGTGTTTTCATATGTTTAATACTTCTTTTACAATCTAAGGTCTATTACTTGATTCAAACACTTGTGATAATACCTTTGAAAAACCATTTCATGTGTTCAAATTGTATTTTGATATGTTTTAAAACTTCTTTTACAATCTAAGGTCTATTAATTGATTGAAACACTTGTGGTATCTTTGAAAATCAATTTCACGCGTTAAAATTGTGTTTTGATATGTTTATTACTTCTCTCATTTACAATCTGAGGTTTTACAACCTAGGAAACTATAAGAGAGTGAATGTTCTGTATAATAATAATAGTTTAAAAGTATCTTAACTGTCGAAAACAAGCGTATTACTTAACTAAGTGTTTGCAACTTGTTCTTTTCGCTATTAATTGATTGAAAGCACTTAAGATATCTTTGAAAACCAATTTCATGTGTTCAAATTGTGTTTTGATATGTTTAATATTTCTCTTACAATCTTAGTCTATTAACTGATTGAAACACTTATGAATATCTTTGAAAAACAATTTCATGTGTTAAAATTGTGTTTTCATATGTTTAATACTTCTTTTACAATCTAAGGTCTATTACTTGATTCAAACACTTGTGATAATACCTTTGAAAAACCATTTCATGTGTTCAAATTGTATTTTGATATGTTTTAATACTTCTTTTACAATCTAAGGTCTATTAATTGATTGAAACACTTGTGATATCTTTGAAAAACAATTTCACGCGTTAAAATTGTGTTTTGATATGTTTATTACTTCTCTCATTTACAATCTGAGGTTTTACAACCTAGGAAACTATAAGAAAATGAATTTTTTTCAAAGATAATAATAATAGTTTAAAAGTATCTTAACTGTCGAAAACAAGCGTATTACTTAACTAAGTGTTTGCAACTTGTTCTTTTCGCTAATAATTGATTGAAAGCACTTACGATATCTTTGAAAACCAATTTCATGTGTTCAAATTGTGTTTTGATATGTTTAATATTTCTCTTACAATCTTAGTCTATTAACTGATTGAAACACTTATGAATATCTTTGAAAAACAATTTCATGTGTTAAAATTGTGTTTTCATATGTTTAATACTTCTTTTACAATCTAAGGTCTATTACTTGATTCAAACACTTGTGATAATACCTTTGAAAAACCATTTCATGTGTTCAAATTCTATTTTGATATGTTTTAATACTTCTATTACAATCTAAGGTCTATTAATTGATTGAAACACTTGTGATATCTTTGAAAAACAATTTCACGTGTTAAAGTTGTGTTTTGATATGTTTATTACTTCTCTCATTTACAATCTGAGGTTTTACAACCTAGGAAACTATAAGAAAGTGAATGTTCTGTATAATAATAATAGTTTAAAAGTATCTTAACTGTCGAAAACAAGCGTATTACTTAACTAAGTGTTTGCAACTTGTTCTTTTCGCTATTAATTGATTGAAAGCACTTACGATATCTTTGAAAACCAATTTCATGTGTTCAAATTGTGTTTTGATATGTTTAATATTTCTCTTACAGTCTTAGTCTATTAACTGATTGAAACACTTATGAATATCTTTGAAAAACAATTTCATGTGTTAAAATTGGGTTTTCATATGTTTAATACTTCTTTTACAATCTAAGGTCTATTACTTGATTAAAACACTTGTGATAATACCTTTGAAAAACCATTTCATGTGTTCAAATTCTATTTTGATATGTTTTAATACTTCTATTACAATCTAAGGTCTATTAATTGATTGAAACACTTGTGATATCTTTGAAAAACAATTTCACGTGTTAAAATTGTGTTTTGATATGTTTATTACTTCTCTCATTTACAATCTGAGGTTTTACAACCTAGGAAACTATAAGAAAGTGAATGTTCTGTATAATAATAATAGTTTAAAAGTATCTTAACTGTCGAAAACAAGCGTATTACTTAACTAATTGTTTGCAACTTGTTCTTTTCGCTATTAATTGATTGAAAGCACTTACGATATCTTTGAAAACCAATTTCATGTGTTCAAATTGTGTTTTGATATGTTTAATATTTCTCTTACAGTCTTAGTCTATTAACTGATTGAAACACTTATGAATATCTTTGAAAAACAATTTCATGTGTTAAAGTTGTGTTTTCATATGTTTAATACTTCTTTTACAATCTAAGGTCTATTACTTGATTCAAACACTTGTGATAATACCTTTGAAAAACCATTTCATGTGTTCAAATTGTATTTTGATATGTTTTAAAACTTCGTTTACAATCTAAGGTCTATTAATTGATTGAAACACTTGTGGTATCTTTGAAAATCAATTTCACGCGTTAAAATTGTGTTTTGATATGTTTATTACTTCTCCCATTTACAATCTGAGGTTTTACAACCTAGGAAACTATAAGAGAGTGAATCTTCTGTATAATAATAATAGTTTAAAAGTATCTTAACTGTCGAAAACAAGCGTATTACTTAACTAAGTGTTTAAAACTTGTTCTTTTCGCTATTAATTGATTGAAAGCACTTACGATATCTTTGAAAACCAATTTCATGTGTTCAAATTGTGTTTTGATATGTTTAATATTTCTCTTACAATCTTAGTCTATTAACTGATTGAAACACTTACGATATCTTTGAAAACCAATTTCATGTGTTCAAATTGTGTTTTGATATGTTTAATATTTCTCTTACAATCTTAGTCTATTAACTGATTGAAACACTTATGAATATCTTTGAAAAACAATTTCATGTGTTAAAATTGTGTTTTCATATGTTTAATACTTCTTTTACAATCTAAGGTCTATTACTTGATTCAAACACTTGTGATAATACCTTTTAAAAACCATTTCATGTGTTCAAATTGTATTTTGATATGTTTTAATACCTCTTTTACAATCTAAGGTCTATTAATTGATTGAAACACTTGTGATATCTTTGAAAAACAATTTCACGCGTTAAAATTGTGTTTTGATATGTTTATTACTTCTCTCATTTAGAATCTGAGGTTTTACAACCTAGGAAACTATAAGAAAGTGAATGTTTTTTCAAAGATAATAATAATAGTTTAAAAGTATCTTAACTGTCGAAAACAAGCGTATTACTTAACTAAGTGTTTGCAACTTGTTCTTTTCGCAATTAATTGATTGAAAGCACTTACGATATCTTTGAAAACCAATTTCATGTGTTCAAATTGTGTTTTGATATGTTTAATATTTCTCTTACACTCTTAGTCTATTAACTGATTGAAACACTTATGAATATCTTTGAAAAACAATTTCATGTGTTAAAATTGTGTTTTCATATGTTTAATACTTCTTTTACAATCTAAGGTCTATTACTTGATTTAAACACTTGTGATAATACCTTTGAAAAACTATTTCATGTGTTCAAACTGTATTTTGATATGTTTTAATACTTCTTTTACAATCTAAGGTCTATTAATTGATTGAAACACTTGTGGTATCTTTGAAAATCAATTTCACGCGTTAAAATTGTGTTTTGATATGTTTATTACTTCTCTCATTTACAATCTGAGGTTTTACAACCTAGGAAACTATAAGAGAGTGAATGTTCTGTATAATAATAATAGTTTAAAAGTATCTTAACTGTCGAAAACAAGCGTATTACTTAACTAAGTGTTTGCAACTTGTTCTTTTCGCTATTAATTGATTGAAAGCACTTACGATATCTTTGAAAACCAATTTCATGTGTTCAAATTGTGTTTTGATATGTTTAATATTTCTCTTACAATCTTAGTCTATTAACTGATTGAAACACTTATGAATATCTTTGAAAAACAATTTCATGTGTTAAAATTGTGTTTTCATATGTTTAATACTTCTTTTACAATCTAAGGTCTATTACTTGATTCAAACACTTGTGATAATACCTTTGAAAAACCATTTCATGTGTTCAAATTGTATTTTGATATGTTTTAATACTTCTATTACAATCTAAGGTCTATTAATTGATTGAAACACTTGTGATATCTTTGAAAAACAATTTCACGTGTTAAAATTGTGTTTTGATATGTTTATTACTTCTCTCATTTACAATCTGAGGTTTTACAACCTAGGAAACTATAAGAAAGTGAATGTTCTGTATAATAATAATAGTTTAAAAGTATCTTAACTGTCGAAAACAAGCGTATTACTTAACTAAGTGTTTGCAACTTGTTCTTTTCGCTAATAATTGATTGAAAGCACTTACGATATCTTTGAAAACCAATTTCATGTGTTCAAATTGTGTTTTGATATGTTTAATATTTCTCTTACAATCTTAGTCTATTAACTGATTGAAACACTTATGAATATCTTTGAAAAACAATTTCATGTGTTAAAATTGTGTTTTCATATGTTTAATACTTCTTTTACAATCTAAGGTCTATTACTTGATTTAAACACTTGTGATAATACCTTTGAAAAACTATTTCATGTGTTCAAATTGAATTTTGATATGTTTTAATACTTCTTTTACAATCTAAGGTCTATTAATTGATTGAAACACTTGTGGTATCTTTGAAAATCAATTTCACGTGTTAAAATTGTGTTTTGATATGTTTATTACTTCTCTCATTTACAATCTGAGGTTTTACATCCTAGGAAACTATAAGAGAGTGAATGTTCTGTATAATAATAATAGTTTAAAAGTATCTTAACTGTCGAAAACAAGCGTATTACTTAACTAAGTGTTTGCAACTTGTTCTTTTCGCTATTAATTGATTGAAAGCACTTACGATATCTTTGAAAACCAATTTCATGTGTTCAAATTGTGTTTTGATATGTTTAATATTTCTCTTACAGTCTTAGTCTATTAACTGATTGAAACATTTATGAATATCTTTGAAAAACAATTTCATGTGTTAAAGTTGTGTTTTCATATGTTTAATACTTCTTTTACAATCTAAGGTCTATTACTTGATTCAAACACTTGTGATAATACCTTTGAAAAACCATTTCATGTGTTCAAATTGTATTTTGATATGTTTTAAAACTTCTTTTACAATCTAAGGTCTATTAATTGATTGAAACACTTGTGGTATCTTTGAAAATCAATTTCACGCGTTAAAATTGTGTTTTGATATGTTTATTACTTCTCTCATTTACAATCTGAGGTTTTACAACCTAGGAAACTATAAGAGAGTGAATGTTCTGTATAATAATAATAGTTTAAAAGTATCTTAACTGTCGAAAACAAGCGTATTACTTAACTAAGTGTTTGCAACTTGTTCTTTTCGCTATTAATTGATTGAAAGCACTTACGATATCTTTGAAAACCAATTTCATGTGTTCAAATTGTGTTTTGATATGTTTAATATTTCTCTTACAATCTTAGTCTATTAACTGATTGAAACACTTATGAATATCTTTGAAAAACAATTTCATGTGTTAAAATTGTGTTTTCATATGTTTAATACTTCTTTTACAATCTAAGGTCTATTACTTGATTCAAACACTTGTGATAATACCTTTGAAAAACCATTTCATGTGTTCAAATTGTATTTTGATATGTTTTAATACTTCTTTTACAATCTAAGGTCTATTAATTGATTGAAACACTTGTGATATCTTTGAAAAACAATTTCACGCGTTAAAATTGTGTTTTGATATGTTTATTACTTCTCTCATTTACAATCTGAGGTTTTACAACCTAGGAAACTATAAGAGAGTGAATGTTCTGTATAATAATTATAGTTTAAAAGTATCTTAACTGTCGAAAACAAGCGTATTACTTAACTAAGTGTTTGCAACTTGTTCTTTTCGCTATTAATTGATTGAAAGCACTTACGATATCTTTGAAAACCAATTTCATGTGTTCAAATTGTGTTTTGATATGTTTAATATTTCTCTTACAGTCTTAGTCTATTAACTGATTGAAACACTTATGAATATCTTTGAAAAACAATTTCATGTGTTAAAATTGTGTTTTGATATGTTTAATACTTCTTTTACAATCTAAGGTCAATTACTTGATTCAAACACTTGTGATAATACCTTTGAAAAACCATTTCATGTGTTCAAATTCTATTTTGATATGTTTTAATACTTCTATTACAATCTAAGGTCTATTAATTGATTGAAACACTTGTGATATCTTTGAAAAACAATTTCACGTGTTAAAATTGTGTTTTGATATGTTTATTACTTCTCTCATTTACAATCTGAGGTTTTACAACCTAGGAAACTATAAGAAAGTGAATGTTCTGTATAATAATAATAGTTTAAAAGTATCTTAACTGTCGAAAACAAGCGTATTACTTAACTAAGTGTTTGCAACTTGTTCTTTTCGCTATTAATTGATTGAAAGCACTTACGATATCTTTGAAAACCAATTTCATGTGTTCAAATTGTGTTTTGATATGTTTAATATTTCTCTTACAGTCTTAGTCTATTAACTGATTGAAACACTTATGAATATCTTTGAAAAACAATTTCATGTGTTAAAATTGGGTTTTCATATGTTTAATACTTCTTTTACAATCTAAGGTCTATTACTTGATTCAAACACTTGTGATAATACCTTTGAAAAACCATTTCATGTGTTCAAATTCTATTTTGATATGTTTTAATACTTCTATTACAATCTAAGGTCTATTAATTGATTGAAACACTTGTGATATCTTTGAAAAACAATTTCACGTGTTAAAATTGTGTTTTGATATGTTTATTACTTCTCTCATTTACAATCTGAGGTTTTACAACCTAGGAAACTATAAGAAAGTGAATGTTCTGTATAATAATAATAGTTTAAAAGTATCTTAACTGTCGAAAACAAGCGTATTACTTAACTAAGTGTTTGCAACTTGTTCTTTTCGTTATTAATTGATTCAAAGCACTTACGATATCTTTGAAAACCAATTTCATGTGTTCAAATTGTGTTTAATATTTCTCTTACAATCTTAGTCTATTAACTGATTGAAACACTTATGAATATCTTTGAAAAACAATTTCATGTGTTAAAATTGTGTTTTCATATGTTTAATACTTCTTTTACAATCTAAGGTCTATTACTTGATTCAAACACTTGTGATAATACCTTTGAAAAACCATTTCATGTGTTCAAATTGTATTTTGATATGTTTTAATACTTCTTTTACAATCTAAGGTCTATTAATTGATTGAAACACTTGTGATATCTTTGAAAAACAATTTCAAGCGTTAAAATTGTGTTTTGATATGTTTATTACTTCTCTCATTTACAATCTGAGGTTTTACAACCTAGTAAATTATAAGAGAGTGAATGTTCTGTATAATAATAGTTTAAAAGTATCTTAACTGTCGAAAACAAGCGTATTACTTAACTAAGTGTTTGCAACTTGTTCTTTTCGCTATTAATTGATTGAAAGCACTTACGATATCTTTGAAAACCAATTTCATGTGTTCAAATTGTGTTTTGATATGTTTAATATTTCTCTTACAATCGTAGTCTATTAACTGATTGAAACACTTCTGAATATCTTTGAAAAACAATTTCATGTGTTAAAATTGTGTTTTCATATGTTTAATACTTCTTTTACAATCTAAGGTCAATTACTTGATTCAAACACTTGTGATAATACCTTTGAAAAACCATTTCATGTGTTCAAATTGTATTTTGATATGTTTTAATACTTCTTTTACAATCTAAGGATTATTAATTGATTGAAACACTTGTGATATCTTTGAAAAACAATTTCACGCGTTAAAATTGTGTTTTGATATGTTTATTACTTCTCTCATTTACAATCTGAGGTTTTACAACCTAGGAAACTATAAGAAAATGAATTTTTTTCAAAGATAATAATAATAGTTTAAAAGTATCTTAACTGTCGAAAACAAGCGTATTACTTAACTAAGTGTTTGCAACTTGTTCTTTTCGCTAATAATTGATTGAAAGCACTTACGATATCTTTGAAAACCAATTTCATGTGTTCAAATTGTGTTTTGATATGTTTAATATTTCTCTTACAATCTTAGTCTATTAACTGATTGAAACACTTATGAATATCTTTGAAAAACAATTTCATGTGTTAAAATTGTGTTTTCATATGTTTAATACTTCTTTTACAATCTAAGGTCTATTACTTGATTCAAACACTTGTGATAATACCTTTGAAAAACCATTTCATGTGTTCAAATTCTATTTTGATATGTTTTAATACTTCTATTACAATCTAAGGTCTATTAATTGATTGAAACACTTGTGATATCTTTGAAAAACAATTTCACGTGTTAAAATTGTGTTTTGATATGTTTATTACTTCTCTCATTTACAATCTGAGGTTTTACAACCTAGGAAACTATAAGAAAGTGAATGTTCTGTATAATAATAATAGTTTAAAAGTATCTTAACTGTCGAAAACAAGCGTATTACTTAACTAAGTGTTTGCAACTTGTTCTTTTCGCTATTAATTGATTGAAAGCACTTACGATATCTTTGAAAACCAATTTCATGTGTTCAAATTGTGTTTTGATATGTTTAATATTTCTCTTACAGTCTTAGTCTATTAACTGATTGAAACACTTATGAATATCTTTGAAAAACAATTTCATGTGTTAAAATTGGGTTTTCATATGTTTAATACTTCTTTTACAATCTAAGGTCTATTACTTGATTCAAACACTTGTGATAATACCTTTGAAAAACCATTTCATGTGTTCAAATTCTATTTTGATATATTTTAATACTTCTATTACAATCTAAGGTCTATTAATTGATTGAAACACTTGTGATATCTTAGAAAAACAATTTCACGTGTTAAAATTGTGTTTTGATATGTTTATTACTTCTCTCATTTACAATCTGAGGTTTTACAACCTAGGAAACTATAAGAAAGTGAATGTTCTGTATAATAATAATAGTTTAAAAGTATCTTAACTGTCGAAAACAAGCGTATTACTTAACTAAGTGTTTGCAACTTGTTCTTTTCGCTATTAATTGATTGAAAGCACTTACGATATCTTTGAAAACCAATTTCATGTGTTCAAATTGTGTTTTGATATGTTTAATATTTCTCTTACAGTCTTAGTCTATTAACTGATTGAAACACTTATGAATATCTTTGAAAAACAATTTCATGTGTTAAAATTGGGTTTTCATATGTTTAATACTTCTTTTACAATCTAAGGTCTATTACTTGATTAAAACACTTGTGATAATACCTTTGAAAAACCATTTCATGTGTTCAAATTCTATTTTGATATGTTTTAATACTTCTATTACAATCTAAGGTCTATTAATTGATTGAAACACTTGTGATATCTTTGAAAAACAATTTCACGTGTTAAAATTGTGTTTTGATATGTTTATTACTTCTCTCATTTACAATCTGAGGTTTTACAACCTAGGAAACTATAAGAAAGTGAATGTTCTGTATAATAATAATAGTTTAAAAGTATTTTAACTGTCGAAAACAAGCGTATTACTTAACTAAGTGTTTGCAACTTGTTCTTTTCGCTATTAATTGATTGAAAGCACTTACGATATCTTTGAAAACCAATTTCATGTGTTCAAATTGTGTTTTGATATGTTTAATATTTCTCTTACAATCGTAGTCTATTAACTGATTGAAACACTTCTGAATATCTTTGAAAAACAATTTCATGTGTTAAAATTGTGTTTTGATATGTTTAATACTTCTTTTACAATCTAAGGTCAATTACTTGATTCAAACACTTGTGATAATACCTTTGAAAAACCATTTCATGTGTTCAAATTGTATTTTGATATGTTTTAATACTTCTTTTACAATCTAAGGATTATTAATTGATTGAAACACTTGTGATATCTTTGAAAAACAATTTCACGCGTTAAAATTGTGTTTTGATATGTTTATTACTTCTCTCATTTACAATCTGAGGTTTTACAACCTAGGAAACTATAAGAAAGTGAATGTTCTGTATAATAATAATAGTTTAAAAGTATTTTAACTGTCGAAAACAAGCGTATTACTTAACTAAGTGTTTGCAACTTGTTCTTTTCGCTATTAATTGATTGAAAGCACTTACGATATCTTTGAAAACCAATTTCATGTGTTCAAATTGTGTTTTGATATGTTTAATATTTCTCTTACAGTCTTAGTCTATTAACTGATTGAAACACTTATGAATATCTTTGAAAAACAATTTCATGTGTTAAAATTGTGTTTTGATATGTTTAATACTTCTTTTACAATCTAAGGTCAATTACTTGATTCAAACACTTGTGATAATACCTTTGAAAAACCATTTCATGTGTTCAAATTGTATTTTGATATGTTTTAATACTTCTATTACAATCTAAGGTCTATTAATTGATTGAAACACTTGTGATATCTTTGAAAAACAATTTCACGTGTTAAAATTGTGTTTTGATATGTTTATTACTTCTCTCATTTACAATCTGAGGTTTTACAACCTAGGAAACTATAAGAAAGTGAATGTTCTGTATAATAATAATAGTTTAAAAGTATCTTAACTGTCGAAAACAAGCGTATTACTTAACTAAGTGTTTGCAACTTGTTCTTTTCGCTATTAATTGATTGAAAGCACTTACGATATCTTTGAAAACCAATTTCATGTGTTCAAATTGTGTTTTGATATGTTTAATATTTCTCTTACAGTCTTAGTCTATTAACTGATTGAAACACTTATGAATATCTTTGAAAAACAATTTCATGTGTTAAAATTGGGTTTTCATATGTTTAATACTTCTTTTACAATCTAAGGTCTATTACTTGATTAAAACACTTGTGATAATACCTTTGAAAAACCATTTCATGTGTTCAAATTCTATTTTGATATGTTTTAATACTTCTATTACAATCTAAGGTCTATTAATTGATTGAAACACTTGTGATATCTTTGAAAAACAATTTCACGTGTTAAAATTGTGTTTTGATATGTTTATTACTTCTCTCATTTACAATCTGAGGTTTTACAACCTAGGAAACTATAAGAAAGTGAATGTTCTGTATAATAATAATAGTTTAAAAGTATCTTAACTGTCGAAAACAAGCGTATTACTTAACTAAGTGTTTGCAACTTGTTCTTTTCGCTATTAATTGATTGAAAGCACTTACGATATCTTTGAAAACCAATTTCATGTGTTCAAATTGTGTTTTGATATGTTTAATATTTCTCTTACAGTCTTAGTCTATTAACTGATTGAAACACTTATGAATATCTTTGAAAAACAATTTCATGTGTTAAAATTGGGTTTTCATATGTTTAATACTTCTTTTACAATCTAAGGTCTATTACTTGATTCAAACACTTGTGATAATACCTTTGAAAAACCATTTCATGTGTTCAAATTCTATTTTGATATATTTTAATACTTCTATTACAATCTAAGGTCTATTAATTGATTGAAACACTTGTGATATCTTAGAAAAACAATTTCACGTGTTAAAATTGTGTTTTGATATGTTTATTACTTCTCTCATTTACAATCTGAGGTTTTACAACCTAGGAAACTATAAGAAAGTGAATGTTCTGTATAATAATAATAGTTTAAAAGTATCTTAACTGTCGAAAACAAGCGTATTACTTAACTAAGTGTTTGCAACTTGTTCTTTTCGCTATTAATTGATTGAAAGCACTTACGATATCTTTGAAAACCAATTTCATGTGTTCAAATTGTGTTTTGATATGTTTAATATTTCTCTTACAGTCTTAGTCTATTAACTGATTGAAACACTTATGAATATCTTTGAAAAACAATTTCATGTGTTAAAATTGGGTTTTCATATGTTTAATACTTCTTTTACAATCTAAGGTCTATTACTTGATTAAAACACTTGTGATAATACCTTTGAAAAACCATTTCATGTGTTCAAATTCTATTTTGATATGTTTTAATACTTCTATTACAATCTAAGGTCTATTAATTGATTGAAACACTTGTGATATCTTTGAAAAACAATTTCACGTGTTAAAATTGTGTTTTGATATGTTTATTACTTCTCTCATTTACAATCTGAGGTTTTACAACCTAGGAAACTATAAGAAAGTGAATGTTCTGTATAATAATAATAGTTTAAAAGTATTTTAACTGTCGAAAACAAGCGTATTACTTAACTAAGTGTTTGCAACTTGTTCTTTTCGCTATTAATTGATTGAAAGCACTTACGATATCTTTGAAAACCAATTTCATGTGTTCAAATTGTGTTTTGATATGTTTAATATTTCTCTTACAATCGTAGTCTATTAACTGATTGAAACACTTCTGAATATCTTTGAGAAACAATTTCATGTGTTAAAATTGTGTTTTGATATGTTTAATACTTCTTTTACAATCTAAGGTCAATTACTTGATTCAAACACTTGTGATAATACCTTTGAAAAACCATTTCATGTGTTCAAATTGTATTTTGATATGTTTTAATACTTCTTTTACAATCTAAGGATTATTAATTGATTGAAACACTTGTGATATCTTTGAAAAACAATTTCACGCGTTAAAATTGTGTTTTGATATGTTTATTACTTCTCTCATTTACAATCTGAGGTTTTACAACCTAGGAAACTATAAGAGAGTGAATGTTCTGTATAATAATAATAGTTTAAAAGTATCTTAACTGTCGAAAACAAGCGTATTACTTAACTAAGTGTTTGCAACTTGTTCTTTTCGCTATTAATTGATTGAAAGCACTTACGATATCTTTGAAAACCAATTTCATGTGTTCAAATTGTGTTTTGATATGTTTAATATTTCTCTTACAGTCTTAGTCTATTAACTGATTGAAACACTTATGAATATCTTTGAAAAACAATTTCATGTGTTAAAATTGGGTTTTCATATGTTTAATACTTCTTTTACAATCTAAGGTCTATTACTTGATTAAAACACTTGTGATAATACCTTTGAAAAACCATTTCATGTGTTCAAATTCTATTTTGATATGTTTTAATACTTCTATTACAATCTAAGGTCTATTAATTGATTGAAACACTTGTGATATCTTTGAAAAACAATTTCACGTGTTAAAATTGTGTTTTGATATGTTTATTACTTCTCTCATTTACAATCTGAGGTTTTACAACCTAGGAAACTATAAGAAAGTGAATGTTCTGTATAATAATAATAGTTTAAAAGTATTTTAACTGTCGAAAACAAGCGTATTACTTAACTAAGTGTTTGCAACTTGTTCTTTTCGCTATTAATTGATTGAAAGCACTTACGATATCTTTGAAAACCAATTTCATGTGTTCAAATTGTGTTTTGATATGTTTAATATTTCTCTTACAGTCTTAGTCTATTAACTGATTGAAACACTTATGAATATCTTTGAAAAACAATTTCATGTGTTAAAATTGGGTTTTCATATGTTTAATACTTCTTTTACAATCTAAGGTCTATTACTTGATTAAAACACTTGTGATAATACCTTTGAAAAACCATTTCATGTGTTCAAATTCTATTTTGATATGTTTTAATACTTCTATTACAATCTAAGGTCTATTAATTGATTGAAACACTTGTGATATCTTTGAAAAACAATTTCACGTGTTAAAATTGTGTTTTGATATGTTTATTACTTCTCTCATTTACAATCTGAGGTTTTACAACCTAGGAAACTATAAGAAAGTGAATGTTCTGTATAATAATAATAGTTTAAAAGTATTTTAACTGTCGAAAACAAGCGTATTACTTAACTAAGTGTTTGCAACTTGTTCTTTTCGCTATTAATTGATTGAAAGCACTTACGATATCTTTGAAAACCAATTTCATGTGTTCAAATTGTGTTTTGATATGTTTAATATTTCTCTTACAATCGTAGTCTATTAACTGATTGAAACACTTCTGAATATCTTTGAGAAACAATTTCATGTGTTAAAATTGTGTTTTGATATGTTTAATACTTCTTTTACAATCTAAGGTCAATTACTTGATTCAAACACTTGTGATAATACCTTTGAAAAACCATTTCATGTGTTCAAATTGTATTTTGATATGTTTTAATACTTCTTTTACAATCTAAGGATTATTAATTGATTGAAACACTTGTGATATCTTTGAAAAACAATTTCACGCGTTAAAATTGTGTTTTGATATGTTTATTACTTCTCTCATTTACAATCTGAGGTTTTACAACCTAGGAAACTATAAGAAAATGAATTTTTTTCAAAGATAATAATAATAGTTTAAAAGTATCTTAACTGTCGAAAACAAGCGTATTACTTAACTAAGTGTTTGCAACTTGTTCTTTTCGCTAATAATTGATTGAAAGCACTTACGATATCTTTGAAAACCAATTTCATGTGTTCAAATTGTGTTTTGATATGTTTAATATTTCTCTTACAATCTTAGTCTATTAACTGATTGAAACACTTATGAATATCTTTGAAAAACAATTTCATGTGTTAAAATTGTGTTTTCATATGTTTAATACTTCTTTTACAATCTAAGGTCTATTACTTGATTAAAACACTTGTGATAATACCTTTGAAAAACCATTTCATGTGTTCAAATTCTATTTTGATATGTTTTAATACTTCTATTACAATCTAAGGTCTATTAATTGATTGAAACACTTGTGATATCTTTGAAAAACAATTTCACGTGTTAAAATTGTGTTTTGATATGTTTATTACTTCTCTCATTTACAATCTGAGGTTTTACAACCTAGGAAACTATAAGAAAGTGAATGTTCTGTATAATAATAATAGTTTAAAAGTATCTTAACTGTCGAAAACAAGCGTATTACTTAACTAAGTGTTTGCAACTTGTTCTTTTCGCTATTAATTGATTGAAAGCACTTACGATATCTTTGAAAACCAATTTCATGTGTTCAAATTGTGTTTTGATATGTTTAATATTTCTCTTACAGTCTTAGTCTATTAACTGATTGAAACACTTATGAATATCTTTGAAAAACAATTTCATGTGTTAAAATTGGGTTTTCATATGTTTAATACTTCTTTTACAATCTAAGGTCTATTACTTGATTCAAACACTTGTGATAATACCTTTGAAAAACCATTTCATGTGTTCAAATTCTATTTTGATATATTTTAATACTTCTATTACAATCTAAGGTCTATTAATTGATTGAAACACTTGTGATATCTTAGAAAAACAATTTCACGTGTTAAAATTGTGTTTTGATATGTTTATTACTTCTCTCATTTACAATCTGAGGTTTTACAACCTAGGAAACTATAAGAAAGTGAATGTTCTGTATAATAATAATAGTTTAAAAGTATCTTAACTGTCGAAAACAAGCGTATTACTTAACTAAGTGTTTGCAACTTGTTCTTTTCGCTATTAATTGATTGAAAGCACTTACGATATCTTTGAAAACCAATTTCATGTGTTCAAATTGTGTTTTGATATGTTTAATATTTCTCTTACAGTCTTAGTCTATTAACTGATTGAAACACTTATGAATATCTTTGAAAAACAATTTCATGTGTTAAAATTGGGTTTTCATATGTTTAATACTTCTTTTACAATCTAAGGTCTATTACTTGATTAAAACACTTGTGATAATACCTTTGAAAAACCATTTCATGTGTTCAAATTCTATTTTGATATGTTTTAATACTTCTATTACAATCTAAGGTCTATTAATTGATTGAAACACTTGTGATATCTTTGAAAAACAATTTCACGTGTTAAAATTGTGTTTTGATATGTTTATTACTTCTCTCATTTACAATCTGAGGTTTTACAACCTAGGAAACTATAAGAAAGTGAATGTTCTGTATAATAATAATAGTTTAAAAGTATTTTAACTGTCGAAAACAAGCGTATTACTTAACTAAGTGTTTGCAACTTGTTCTTTTCGCTATTAATTGATTGAAAGCACTTACGATATCTTTGAAAACCAATTTCATGTGTTCAAATTGTGTTTTGATATGTTTAATATTTCTCTTACAATCGTAGTCTATTAACTGATTGAAACACTTCTGAATATCTTTGAAAAACAATTTCATGTGTTAAAATTGTGTTTTGATATGTTTAATACTTCTTTTACAATCTAAGGTCAATTACTTGATTCAAACACTTGTGATAATACCTTTGAAAAACCATTTCATGTGTTCAAATTGTATTTTGATATGTTTTAATACTTCTTTTACAATCTAAGGATTATTAATTGATTGAAACACTTGTGATATCTTTGAAAAACAATTTCACGCGTTAAAATTGTGTTTTGATATGTTTATTACTTCTCTCATTTACAATCTGAGGTTTTACAACCTAGGAAACTATAAGAGAGTGAATGTTCTGTATAATAATTATAGTTTAAAAGTATCTTAACTGTCGAAAACAAGCGTATTACTTAACTAAGTGTTTGCAACTTGTTCTTTTCGCTATTAATTGATTGAAAGCACTTACGATATCTTTGAAAACCAATTTCATGTGTTCAAATTGTGTTTTGATATGTTTAATATTTCTCTTACAGTCTTAGTCTATTAACTGATTGAAACACTTATGAATATCTTTGAAAAACAATTTCATGTGTTAAAATTGTGTTTTGATATGTTTAATACTTCTTTTACAATCTAAGGTCAATTACTTGATTCAAACACTTGTGATAATACCTTTGAAAAACCATTTCATGTGTTCAAATTCTATTTTGATATGTTTTAATACTTCTATTACAATCTAAGGTCTATTAATTGATTGAAACACTTGTGATATCTTTGAAAAACAATTTCACGTGTTAAAATTGTGTTTTGATATGTTTATTACTTCTCTCATTTACAATCTGAGGTTTTACAACCTAGGAAACTATAAGAAAGTGAATGTTCTGTATAATAATAATAGTTTAAAAGTATCTTAACTGTCGAAAACAAGCGTATTACTTAACTAAGTGTTTGCAACTTGTTCTTTTCGCTATTAATTGATTGAAAGCACTTACGATATCTTTGAAAACCAATTTCATGTGTTCAAATTGTGTTTTGATATGTTTAATATTTCTCTTACAGTCTTAGTCTATTAACTGATTGAAACACTTATGAATATCTTTGAAAAACAATTTCATGTGTTAAAATTGGGTTTTCATATGTTTAATACTTCTTTTACAATCTAAGGTCTATTACTTGATTAAAACACTTGTGATAATACCTTTGAAAAACCATTTCATGTGTTCAAATTCTATTTTGATATGTTTTAATACTTCTATTACAATCTAAGGTCTATTAATTGATTGAAACACTTGTGATATCTTTGAAAAACAATTTCACGTGTTAAAATTGTGTTTTGATATGTTTATTACTTCTCTCATTTACAATCTGAGGTTTTACAACCTAGGAAACTATAAGAAAGTGAATGTTCTGTATAATAATAATAGTTTAAAAGTATCTTAACTGTCGAAAACAAGCGTATTACTTAACTAAGTGTTTGCAACTTGTTCTTTTCGCTATTAATTGATTGAAAGCACTTACGATATCTTTGAAAACCAATTTCATGTGTTCAAATTGTGTTTTGATATGTTTAATATTTCTCTTACAGTCTTAGTCTATTAACTGATTGAAACACTTATGAATATCTTTGAAAAACAATTTCATGTGTTAAAATTGGGTTTTCATATGTTTAATACTTCTTTTACAATCTAAGGTCTATTACTTGATTCAAACACTTGTGATAATACCTTTGAAAAACCATTTCATGTGTTCAAATTCTATTTTGATATATTTTAATACTTCTATTACAATCTAAGGTCTATTAATTGATTGAAACACTTGTGATATCTTAGAAAAACAATTTCACGTGTTAAAATTGTGTTTTGATATGTTTATTACTTCTCTCATTTACAATCTGAGGTTTTACAACCTAGGAAACTATAAGAAAGTGAATGTTCTGTATAATAATAATAGTTTAAAAGTATCTTAACTGTCGAAAACAAGCGTATTACTTAACTAAGTGTTTGCAACTTGTTCTTTTCGCTATTAATTGATTGAAAGCACTTACGATATCTTTGAAAACCAATTTCATGTGTTCAAATTGTGTTTTGATATGTTTAATATTTCTCTTACAGTCTTAGTCTATTAACTGATTGAAACACTTATGAATATCTTTGAAAAACAATTTCATGTGTTAAAATTGGGTTTTCATATGTTTAATACTTCTTTTACAATCTAAGGTCTATTACTTGATTAAAACACTTGTGATAATACCTTTGAAAAACCATTTCATGTGTTCAAATTCTATTTTGATATGTTTTAATACTTCTATTACAATCTAAGGTCTATTAATTGATTGAAACACTTGTGATATCTTTGAAAAACAATTTCACGTGTTAAAATTGTGTTTTGATATGTTTATTACTTCTCTCATTTACAATCTGAGGTTTTACAACCTAGGAAACTATAAGAAAGTGAATGTTCTGTATAATAATAATAGTTTAAAAGTATTTTAACTGTCGAAAACAAGCGTATTACTTAACTAAGTGTTTGCAACTTGTTCTTTTCGCTATTAATTGATTGAAAGCACTTACGATATCTTTGAAAACCAATTTCATGTGTTCAAATTGTGTTTTGATATGTTTAATATTTCTCTTACAATCGTAGTCTATTAACTGATTGAAACACTTCTGAATATCTTTGAGAAACAATTTCATGTGTTAAAATTGTGTTTTGATATGTTTAATACTTCTTTTACAATCTAAGGTCAATTACTTGATTCAAACACTTGTGATAATACCTTTGAAAAACCATTTCATGTGTTCAAATTGTATTTTGATATGTTTTAATACTTCTTTTACAATCTAAGGATTATTAATTGATTGAAACACTTGTGATATCTTTGAAAAACAATTTCACGCGTTAAAATTGTGTTTTGATATGTTTATTACTTCTCTCATTTACAATCTGAGGTTTTACAACCTAGGAAACTATAAGAGAGTGAATGTTCTGTATAATAATAATAGTTTAAAAGTATCTTAACTGTCGAAAACAAGCGTATTACTTAACTAAGTGTTTGCAACTTGTTCTTTTCGCTATTAATTGATTGAAAGCACTTACGATATCTTTGAAAACCAATTTCATGTGTTCAAATTGTGTTTTGATATGTTTAATATTTCTCTTACAGTCTTAGTCTATTAACTGATTGAAACACTTATGAATATCTTTGAAAAACAATTTCATGTGTTAAAATTGGGTTTTCATATGTTTAATACTTCTTTTACAATCTAAGGTCTATTACTTGATTAAAACACTTGTGATAATACCTTTGAAAAACCATTTCATGTGTTCAAATTCTATTTTGATATGTTTTAATACTTCTATTACAATCTAAGGTCTATTAATTGATTGAAACACTTGTGATATCTTTGAAAAACAATTTCACGTGTTAAAATTGTGTTTTGATATGTTTATTACTTCTCTCATTTACAATCTGAGGTTTTACAACCTAGGAAACTATAAGAAAGTGAATGTTCTGTATAATAATAATAGTTTAAAAGTATTTTAACTGTCGAAAACAAGCGTATTACTTAACTAAGTGTTTGCAACTTGTTCTTTTCGCTATTAATTGATTGAAAGCACTTACGATATCTTTGAAAACCAATTTCATGTGTTCAAATTGTGTTTTGATATGTTTAATATTTCTCTTACAATCGTAGTCTATTAACTGATTGAAACACTTCTGAATATCTTTGAGAAACAATTTCATGTGTTAAAATTGTGTTTTGATATGTTTAATACTTCTTTTACAATCTAAGGTCAATTACTTGATTCAAACACTTGTGATAATACCTTTGAAAAACCATTTCATGTGTTCAAATTGTATTTTGATATGTTTTAATACTTCTTTTACAATCTAAGGATTATTAATTGATTGAAACACTTGTGATATCTTTGAAAAACAATTTCACGCGTTAAAATTGTGTTTTGATATGTTTATTACTTCTCTCATTTACAATCTGAGGTTTTACAACCTAGGAAACTATAAGAGAGTGAATGTTCTGTATAATAATAATAGTTTAAAAGTATCTTAACTGTCGAAAACAAGCGTATTACTTAACTAAGTGTTTGCAACTTGTTCTTTTCGCTATTAATTGATTGAAAGCACTTACGATATCTTTGAAAACCAATTTCATGTGTTCAAATTGTGTTTTGATATGTTTAATATTTCTCTTACAGTCTTAGTCTATTAACTGATTGAAACACTTATGAATATCTTTGAAAAACAATTTCATGTGTTAAAATTGTGTTTTCATATGTTTAATACTTCTTTTACAATCTAAGGTCTATTACTTGATTCAAACACTTGTGATAATACCTTTGAAAAACCATTTCATGTGTTCAAATTCTATTTTGATATGTTTTAATACTTCTATTACAATCTAAGGTCTATTAATTGATTGAAACACTTGTGATATCTTTGAAAAACAATTTCACGTGTTAAAATTGTGTTTTGATATGTTTATTACTTCTCTCATTTACAATCTGAGGTTTTACAACCTAGGAAACTATAAGAAAGTGAATGTTCTGTATAATAATAATAGTTTAAAAGTATCTTAACTGTCGAAAACAAGCGTATTACTTAACTAAGTGTTTGCAACTTGTTCTTTTCGCTATTAATTGATTGAAAGCACTTACGATATCTTTGAAAACCAATTTCATGTGTTCAAATTGTGTTTTGATATGTTTAATATTTCTCTTACAGTCTTAGTCTATTAACTGATTGAAACACTTATGAATATCTTTGAAAAACAATTTCATGTGTTAAAATTGGGTTTTCATATGTTTAATACTTCTTTTACAATCTAAGGTCTATTACTTGATTAAAACACTTGTGATAATACCTTTGAAAAACCATTTCATGTGTTCAAATTCTATTTTGATATGTTTTAATACTTCTATTACAATCTAAGGTCTATTAATTGATTGAAACACTTGTGATATCTTTGAAAAACAATTTCACGTGTTAAAATTGTGTTTTGATATGTTTATTACTTCTCTCATTTACAATCTGAGGTTTTACAACCTAGGAAACTATAAGAAAGTGAATGTTCTGTATAATAATAATAGTTTAAAAGTATCTTAACTGTCGAAAACAAGCGTATTACTTAACTAAGTGTTTGCAACTTGTTCTTTTCGCTATTAATTGATTGAAAGCACTTACGATATCTTTGAAAACCAATTTCATGTGTTCAAATTGTGTTTTGATATGTTTAATATTTCTCTTACAGTCTTAGTCTATTAACTGATTGAAACACTTATGAATATCTTTGAAAAACAATTTCATGTGTTAAAGTTGTGTTTTCATATGTTTAATACTTCTTTTACAATCTAAGGTCTATTACTTGATTCAAACACTTGTGATAATACCTTTGAAAAACCATTTCATGTGTTCAAATTGTATTTTGATATGTTTTAAAACTTCTTTTACAATCTAAGGTCTATTAATTGATTGAAACACTTGTGGTATCTTTGAAAATCAATTTCACGCGTTAAAATTGTGTTTTGATATGTTTATTACTTCTCTCATTTACAATCTGAGGTTTTACAACCTAGGAAACTATAAGAGAGTGAATGTTCTGTATAATAATAATAGTTTAAAAGTATCTTAACTGTCGAAAACAAGCGTATTACTTAACTAAGTGTTTGCAACTTGTTCTTTTCGCTATTAATTGATTGAAAGCACTTACGATATCTTTGAAAACCAATTTCATGTGTTCAAATTGTGTTTTGATATGTTTAATATTTCTCTTACAATCGTAGTCTATTAACTGATTGAAACACTTCTGAATATCTTTGAAAAACAATTTCATGTGTTAAAATTGTGTTTTCATATGTTTAATACTTCTTTTACAATCTAAGGTCAATTACTTGATTCAAACACTTGTGATAATACCTTTGAAAAACCATTTCATGTGTTCAAATTGTATTTTGATATGTTTTAATACTTCTTTTACAATCTAAGGATTATTAATTGATTGAAACAATTGTGATATCTTTGAAAAACAATTTCACGCGTTAAAATTGTGTTTTGATATGTTTATTACTTCTCTCATTTACAATCTGAGGTTTTACAACCTAGGAAACTATAAGAAAATGAATTTTTTTCAAAGATAATAATAATAGTTTAAAAGTATCTTAACTGTCGAAAACAAGCGTATTACTTAACTAAGTGTTTGCAACTTGTTCTTTTCGCTAATAATTGATTGAAAGCACTTACGATATCTTTGAAAACCAATTTCATGTGTTCAAATTGTGTTTTGATATGTTTAATATTTCTCTTACAATCTTAGTCTATTAACTGATTGAAACACTTATGAATATCTTTGAAAAACAATTTCATGTGTTAAAATTGTGTTTTCATATGTTTAATACTTCTTTTACAATCTAAGGTCTATTACTTGATTCAAACACTTGTGATAATACCTTTGAAAAACCATTTCATGTGTTCAAATTCTATTTTGATATGTTTTAATACTTCTATTACAATCTAAGGTCTATTAATTGATTGAAACACTTGTGATATCTTTGAAAAACAATTTCACGTGTTAAAATTGTGTTTTGATATGTTTATTACTTCTCTCATTTACAATCTGAGGTTTTACAACCTAGGAAACTATAAGAAAGTGAATGTTCTGTATAATAATAATAGTTTAAAAGTATCTTAACTGTCGAAAACAAGCGTATTACTTAACTAAGTGTTTGCAACTTGTTCTTTTCGCTATTAATTGATTGAAAGCACTTACGATATCTTTGAAAACCAATTTCATGTGTTCAAATTGTGTTTTGATATGTTTAATATTTCTCTTACAGTCTTAGTCTATTAACTGATTGAAACACTTATGAATATCTTTGAAAAACAATTTCATGTGTTAAAATTGGGTTTTCATATGTTTAATACTTCTTTTACAATCTAAGGTCTATTACTTGATTAAAACACTTGTGATAATACCTTTGAAAAACCATTTCATGTGTTCAAATTCTATTTTGATATGTTTTAATACTTCTATTACAATCTAAGGTCTATTAATTGATTGAAACACTTGTGATATCTTTGAAAAACAATTTCACGTGTTAAAATTGTGTTTTGATATGTTTATTACTTCTCTCATTTACAATCTGAGGTTTTACAACCTAGGAAACTATAAGAAAGTGAATGTTCTGTATAATAATAATAGTTTAAAAGTATCTTAACTGTCGAAAACAAGCGTATTACTTAACTAAGTGTTTGCAACTTGTTCTTTTCGCTATTAATTGATTGAAAGCACTTACGATATCTTTGAAAACCAATTTCATGTGTTCAAATTGTGTTTTGATATGTTTAATATTTCTCTTACAGTCTTAGTCTATTAACTGATTGAAACACTTATGAATATCTTTGAAAAACAATTTCATGTGTTAAAATTGGGTTTTCATATGTTTAATACTTCTTTTACAATCTAAGGTCTATTACTTGATTAAAACACTTGTGATAATACCTTTGAAAAACCATTTCATGTGTTCAAATTGTATTTTGATATGTTTTAATACTTCTTTTACAATCTAAGGATTATTAATTGATTGAAACACTTGTGATATCTTTGAAAAACAATTTCACGCGTTAAAATTGTGTTTTGATATGTTTATTACTTCTCTCATTTACAATCTGAGGTTTTACAACCTAGGAAACTATAAGAGAGTGAATGTTCTGTATAATAATAATAGTTTAAAAGTATCTTAACTGTCGAAAACAAGCGTATTACTTAACTAAGTGTTTGCAACTTGTTCTTTTCGCTATTAATTGATTGAAAGCACTTACGATATCTTTGAAAACCAATTTCATGTGTTCAAATTGTGTTTTGATATGTTTAATATTTCTCTTACAGTCTTAGTCTATTAACTGATTGAAACACTTATGAATATCTTTGAAAAACAATTTCATGTGTTAAAATTGTGTTTTCATATGTTTAATACTTCTTTTACAATCTAAGGTCTATTACTTGATTCAAACACTTGTGATAATACCTTTGAAAAACCATTTCATGTGTTCAAATTCTATTTTGATATGTTTTAATACTTCTATTACAATCTAAGGTCTATTAATTGATTGAAACACTTGTGATATCTTTGAAAAACAATTTCACGTGTTAAAATTGTGTTTTGATATGTTTATTACTTCTCTCATTTACAATCTGAGGTTTTACAACCTAGGAAACTATAAGAAAGTGAATGTTCTGTATAATAATAATAGTTTAAAAGTATCTTAACTGTCGAAAACAAGCGTATTACTTAACTAAGTGTTTGCAACTTGTTCTTTTCGCTATTAATTGATTGAAAGCACTTACGATATCTTTGAAAACCAATTTCATGTGTTCAAATTGTGTTTTGATATGTTTAATATTTCTCTTACAGTCTTAGTCTATTAACTGATTGAAACACTTATGAATATCTTTGAAAAACAATTTCATGTGTTAAAATTGGGTTTTCATATGTTTAATACTTCTTTTACAATCTAAGGTCTATTACTTGATTAAAACACTTGTGATAATACCTTTGAAAAACCATTTCATGTGTTCAAATTCTATTTTGATATGTTTTAATACTTCTATTACAATCTAAGGTCTATTAATTGATTGAAACACTTGTGATATCTTTGAAAAACAATTTCACGTGTTAAAATTGTGTTTTGATATGTTTATTACTTCTCTCATTTACAATCTGAGGTTTTACAACCTAGGAAACTATAAGAAAGTGAATGTTCTGTATAATAATAATAGTTTAAAAGTATCTTAACTGTCGAAAACAAGCGTATTACTTAACTAAGTGTTTGCAACTTGTTCTTTTCGCTATTAATTGATTGAAAGCACTTACGATATCTTTGAAAACCAATTTCATGTGTTCAAATTGTGTTTTGATATGTTTAATATTTCTCTTACAGTCTTAGTCTATTAACTGATTGAAACACTTATGAATATCTTTGAAAAACAATTTCATGTGTTAAAGTTGTGTTTTCATATGTTTAATACTTCTTTTACAATCTAAGGTCTATTACTTGATTCAAACACTTGTGATAATACCTTTGAAAAACCATTTCATGTGTTCAAATTGTATTTTGATATGTTTTAAAACTTCTTTTACAATCTAAGGTCTATTAATTGATTGAAACACTTGTGGTATCTTTGAAAATCAATTTCACGCGTTAAAATTGTGTTTTGATATGTTTATTACTTCTCTCATTTACAATCTGAGGTTTTACAACCTAGGAAACTATAAGAGAGTGAATGTTCTGTATAATAATAATAGTTTAAAAGTATCTTAACTGTCGAAAACAAGCGTATTACTTAACTAAGTGTTTGCAACTTGTTCTTTTCGCTATTAATTGATTGAAAGCACTTACGATATCTTTGAAAACCAATTTCATGTGTTCAAATTGTGTTTTGATATGTTTAATATTTCTCTTACAATCGTAGTCTATTAACTGATTGAAACACTTCTGAATATCTTTGAAAAACAATTTCATGTGTTAAAATTGTGTTTTCATATGTTTAATACTTCTTTTACAATCTAAGGTCAATTACTTGATTCAAACACTTGTGATAATACCTTTGAAAAACCATTTCATGTGTTCAAATTGTATTTTGATATGTTTTAATACTTCTTTTACAATCTAAGGATTATTAATTGATTGAAACAATTGTGATATCTTTGAAAAACAATTTCACGCGTTAAAATTGTGTTTTGATATGTTTATTACTTCTCTCATTTACAATCTGAGGTTTTACAACCTAGGAAACTATAAGAAAATGAATTTTTTTCAAAGATAATAATAATAGTTTAAAAGTATCTTAACTGTCGAAAACAAGCGTATTACTTAACTAAGTGTTTGCAACTTGTTCTTTTCGCTAATAATTGATTGAAAGCACTTACGATATCTTTGAAAACCAATTTCATGTGTTCAAATTGTGTTTTGATATGTTTAATATTTCTCTTACAATCTTAGTCTATTAACTGATTGAAACACTTATGAATATCTTTGAAAAACAATTTCATGTGTTAAAATTGTGTTTTCATATGTTTAATACTTCTTTTACAATCTAAGGTCTATTACTTGATTCAAACACTTGTGATAATACCTTTGAAAAACCATTTCATGTGTTCAAATTCTATTTTGATATGTTTTAATACTTCTATTACAATCTAAGGTCTATTAATTGATTGAAACACTTGTGATATCTTTGAAAAACAATTTCACGTGTTAAAATTGTGTTTTGATATGTTTATTACTTCTCTCATTTACAATCTGAGGTTTTACAACCTAGGAAACTATAAGAAAGTGAATGTTCTGTATAATAATAATAGTTTAAAAGTATCTTAACTGTCGAAAACAAGCGTATTACTTAACTAAGTGTTTGCAACTTGTTCTTTTCGCTATTAATTGATTGAAAGCACTTACGATATCTTTGAAAACCAATTTCATGTGTTCAAATTGTGTTTTGATATGTTTAATATTTCTCTTACAGTCTTAGTCTATTAACTGATTGAAACACTTATGAATATCTTTGAAAAACAATTTCATGTGTTAAAATTGGGTTTTCATATGTTTAATACTTCTTTTACAATCTAAGGTCTATTACTTGATTAAAACACTTGTGATAATACCTTTGAAAAACCATTTCATGTGTTCAAATTCTATTTTGATATGTTTTAATACTTCTATTACAATCTAAGGTCTATTAATTGATTGAAACACTTGTGATATCTTTGAAAAACAATTTCACGTGTTAAAATTGTGTTTTGATATGTTTATTACTTCTCTCATTTACAATCTGAGGTTTTACAACCTAGGAAACTATAAGAAAGTGAATGTTCTGTATAATAATAATAGTTTAAAAGTATCTTAACTGTCGAAAACAAGCGTATTACTTAACTAAGTGTTTGCAACTTGTTCTTTTCGCTATTAATTGATTGAAAGCACTTACGATATCTTTGAAAACCAATTTCATGTGTTCAAATTGTGTTTTGATATGTTTAATATTTCTCTTACAGTCTTAGTCTATTAACTGATTGAAACACTTATGAATATCTTTGAAAAACAATTTCATGTGTTAAAATTGGGTTTTCATATGTTTAATACTTCTTTTACAATCTAAGGTCTATTACTTGATTAAAACACTTGTGATAATACCTTTGAAAAACCATTTCATGTGTTCAAATTGTATTTTGATATGTTTTAATACTTCTTTTACAATCTAAGGATTATTAATTGATTGAAACACTTGTGATATCTTTGAAAAACAATTTCACGCGTTAAAATTGTGTTTTGATATGTTTATTACTTCTCTCATTTACAATCTGAGGTTTTACAACCTAGGAAACTATAAGAGAGTGAATGTTCTGTATAATAATAATAGTTTAAAAGTATCTTAACTGTCGAAAACAAGCGTATTACTTAACTAAGTGTTTGCAACTTGTTCTTTTCGCTATTAATTGATTGAAAGCACTTACGATATCTTTGAAAACCAATTTCATGTGTTCAAATTGTGTTTTGATATGTTTAATATTTCTCTTACAGTCTTAGTCTATTAACTGATTGAAACACTTATGAATATCTTTGAAAAACAATTTCATGTGTTAAAATTGTGTTTTCATATGTTTAATACTTCTTTTACAATCTAAGGTCTATTACTTGATTCAAACACTTGTGATAATACCTTTGAAAAACCATTTCATGTGTTCAAATTCTATTTTGATATGTTTTAATACTTCTATTACAATCTAAGGTCTATTAATTGATTGAAACACTTGTGATATCTTTGAAAAACAATTTCACGTGTTAAAATTGTGTTTTGATATGTTTATTACTTCTCTCATTTACAATCTGAGGTTTTACAACCTAGGAAACTATAAGAAAGTGAATGTTCTGTATAATAATAATAGTTTAAAAGTATCTTAACTGTCGAAAACAAGCGTATTACTTAACTAAGTGTTTGCAACTTGTTCTTTTCGCTATTAATTGATTGAAAGCACTTACGATATCTTTGAAAACCAATTTCATGTGTTCAAATTGTGTTTTGATATGTTTAATATTTCTCTTACAGTCTTAGTCTATTAACTGATTGAAACACTTATGAATATCTTTGAAAAACAATTTCATGTGTTAAAATTGGGTTTTCATATGTTTAATACTTCTTTTACAATCTAAGGTCTATTACTTGATTAAAACACTTGTGATAATACCTTTGAAAAACCATTTCATGTGTTCAAATTCTATTTTGATATGTTTTAATACTTCTATTACAATCTAAGGTCTATTAATTGATTGAAACACTTGTGATATCTTTGAAAAACAATTTCACGTGTTAAAATTGTGTTTTGATATGTTTATTACTTCTCTCATTTACAATCTGAGGTTTTACAACCTAGGAAACTATAAGAAAGTGAATGTTCTGTATAATAATAATAGTTTAAAAGTATCTTAACTGTCGAAAACAAGCGTATTACTTAACTAAGTGTTTGCAACTTGTTCTTTTCGCTATTAATTGATTGAAAGCACTTACGATATCTTTGAAAACCAATTTCATGTGTTCAAATTGTGTTTTGATATGTTTAATATTTCTCTTACAGTCTTAGTCTATTAACTGATTGAAACACTTATGAATATCTTTGAAAAACAATTTCATGTGTTAAAATTGGGTTTTCATATGTTTAATACTTCTTTTACAATCTAAGGTCTATTACTTGATTCAAACACTTGTGATAATACCTTTGAAAAACCATTTCATGTGTTCAAATTCTATTTTGATATATTTTAATACTTCTATTACAATCTAAGGTCTATTAATTGATTGAAACACTTGTGATATCTTAGAAAAACAATTTCACGTGTTAAAATTGTGTTTTGATATGTTTATTACTTCTCTCATTTACAATCTGAGGTTTTACAACCTAGGAAACTATAAGAAAGTGAATGTTCTGTATAATAATAATAGTTTAAAAGTATCTTAACTGTCGAAAACAAGCGTATTACTTAACTAAGTGTTTGCAACTTGTTCTTTTCGCTATTAATTGATTGAAAGCACTTACGATATCTTTGAAAACCAATTTCATGTGTTCAAATTGTGTTTTGATATGTTTAATATTTCTCTTACAGTCTTAGTCTATTAACTGATTGAAACACTTATGAATATCTTTGAAAAACAATTCAATGTGTTAAAATTGGGTTTTCATATGTTTAATACTTCTTTTACAATCTAAGGTCTATTACTTGATTAAAACACTTGTGATAATACCTTTGAAAAACCATTTCATGTGTTCAAATTCTATTTTGATATGTTTTAATACTTCTATTACAATCTAAGGTCTATTAATTGATTGAAACACTTGTGATATCTTTGAAAAACAATTTCACGTGTTAAAATTGTGTTTTGATATGTTTATTACTTCTCTCATTTACAATCTGAGGTTTTACAACCTAGGAAACTATAAGAAAGTGAATGTTCTGTATAATAATAATAGTTTAAAAGTATCTTAACTGTCGAAAACAAGCGTATTACTTAACTAAGTGTTTGCAACTTGTTCTTTTCGCTATTAATTGATTGAAAGCACTTACGATATCTTTGAAAACCAATTTCATGTGTTCAAATTGTGTTTTGATATGTTTAATATTTCTCTTACAGTCTTAGTCTATTAACTGATTGAAACACTTATGAATATCTTTGAAAAACAATTCAATGTGTTAAATTTGGGTTTTCATATGTTTAATACTTCTTTTACAATCTAAGGTCTATTACTTGATTAAAACACTTGTGATAATACCTTTGAAAAACCATTTCATGTGTTCAAATTCTATTTTGATATGTTTTAATACTTCTATTACAATCTAAGGTCTATTAATTGATTGAAACACTTGTGATATCTTTGAAAAACAATTTCACGTGTTAAAATTGTGTTTTGATATGTTTATTACTTCTCTCATTTACAATCTGAGGTTTTACAACCTAGGAAACTATAAGAAAGTGAATGTTCTGTATAATAATAATAGTTTAAAAGTATCTTAACTGTCGAAAACAAGCGTATTACTTAACTAAGTGTTTGCAACTTGTTCTTTTCGCTAATAATTGATTGAAAGCACTTACGATATCTTTGAAAACCAATTTCATGTGTTCAAATTGTGTTTTGATATGTTTAATATTTCTCTTACAATCTTAGTCTATTAACTGATTGAAACACTTATGAATATCTTTGAAAAACAATTTCATGTGTTAAAATTGTGTTTTCATATGTTTAATACTTCTTTTACAATCTAAGGTCTATTACTTGATTCAAACACTTGTGATAATACCTTTGAAAAACCATTTCATGTGTTCAAATTCTATTTTGATATGTTTTAATACTTCTATTACAATCTAAGGTCTATTAATTGATTGAAACACTTGTGATATCTTTGAAAAACAATTTCACGTGTTAAAATTGTGTTTTGATATGTTTATTACTTCTCTCATTTACAATCTGAGGTTTTACAACCTAGGAAACTATAAGAAAGTGAATGTTCTGTATAATAATAATAGTTTAAAAGTATCTTAACTGTCGAAAACAAGCGTATTACTTAACTAAGTGTTTGCAACTTGTTCTTTTCGCTATTAATTGATTGAAAGCACTTACGATATCTTTGAAAACCAATTTCATGTGTTCAAATTGTGTTTTGATATGTTTAATATTTCTCTTACAGTCTTAGTCTATTAACTGATTGAAACACTTATGAATATCTTTGAAAAACAATTTCATGTGTTAAAATTGGGTTTTCATATGTTTAATACTTCTTTTACAATCTAAGGTCTATTACTTGATTAAAACACTTGTGATAATACCTTTGAAAAACCATTTCATGTGTTCAAATTCTATTTTGATATGTTTTAATACTTCTATTACAATCTAAGGTCTATTAATTGATTGAAACACTTGTGATATCTTTGAAAAACAATTTCACGTGTTAAAATTGTGTTTTGATATGTTTATTACTTCTCTCATTTACAATCTGAGGTTTTACAACCTAGGAAACTATAAGAAAGTGAATGTTCTGTATAATAATAATAGTTTAAAAGTATCTTAACTGTCGAAAACAAGCGTATTACTTAACTAAGTGTTTGCAACTTGTTCTTTTCGCTATTAATTGATTGAAAGCACTTACGATATCTTTGAAAACCAATTTCATGTGTTCAAATTGTGTTTTGATATGTTTAATATTTCTCTTACAGTCTTAGTCTATTAACTGATTGAAACACTTATGAATATCTTTGAAAAACAATTTCATGTGTTAAAATTGGGTTTTCATATGTTTAATACTTCTTTTACAATCTAAGGTCTATTACTTGATTAAAACACTTGTGATAATACCTTTGAAAAACCATTTCATGTGTTCAAATTGTATTTTGATATGTTTTAATACTTCTTTTACAATCTAAGGATTATTAATTGATTGAAACACTTGTGATATCTTTGAAAAACAATTTCACGCGTTAAAATTGTGTTTTGATATGTTTATTACTTCTCTCATTTACAATCTGAGGTTTTACAACCTAGGAAACTATAAGAGAGTGAATGTTCTGTATAATAATAATAGTTTAAAAGTATCTTAACTGTCGAAAACAAGCGTATTACTTAACTAAGTGTTTGCAACTTGTTCTTTTCGCTATTAATTGATTGAAAGCACTTACGATATCTTTGAAAACCAATTTCATGTGTTCAAATTGTGTTTTGATATGTTTAATATTTCTCTTACAGTCTTAGTCTATTAACTGATTGAAACACTTATGAATATCTTTGAAAAACAATTTCATGTGTTAAAATTGTGTTTTCATATGTTTAATACTTCTTTTACAATCTAAGGTCTATTACTTGATTCAAACACTTGTGATAATACCTTTGAAAAACCATTTCATGTGTTCAAATTCTATTTTGATATGTTTTAATACTTCTATTACAATCTAAGGTCTATTAATTGATTGAAACACTTGTGATATCTTTGAAAAACAATTTCACGTGTTAAAATTGTGTTTTGATATGTTTATTACTTCTCTCATTTACAATCTGAGGTTTTACAACCTAGGAAACTATAAGAAAGTGAATGTTCTGTATAATAATAATAGTTTAAAAGTATCTTAACTGTCGAAAACAAGCGTATTACTTAACTAAGTGTTTGCAACTTGTTCTTTTCGCTATTAATTGATTGAAAGCACTTACGATATCTTTGAAAACCAATTTCATGTGTTCAAATTGTGTTTTGATATGTTTAATATTTCTCTTACAGTCTTAGTCTATTAACTGATTGAAACACTTATAAATATCTTTGAAAAACAATTTCATGTGTTAAAGTTGTGTTTTCATATGTTTAATACTTCTTTTACAATCTAAGGTCTATTACTTGATTCAAACACTTGTGATAATACCTTTGAAAAACCATTTCATGTGTTCAAATTGTATTTTGATATGTTTTAAAACTTCTTTTACAATCTAAGGTCTATTAATTGATTGAAACACTTGTGGTATCTTTGAAAATCAATTTCACGCGTTAAAATTGTGTTTTGATATGTTTATTACTTCTCTCATTTACAATCTGAGGTTTTACAACCTAGGAAACTATAAGAGAGTGAATGTTCTGTATAATAATAATAGTTTAAAAGTATCTTAACTGTCGAAAACAAGCGTATTACTTAACTAAGTGTTTGCAACTTGTTCTTTTCGCTATTAATTGATTGAAAGCACTTACGATATCTTTGAAAACCAATTTCATGTGTTCAAATTGTGTTTTGATATGTTTAATATTTCTCTTACAGTCTTAGTCTATTAACTGATTGAAACACTTATGAATATCTTTGAAAAACAATTTCATGTGTTAAAATTGGGTTTTCATATGTTTAATACTTCTTTTACAATCTAAGGTCTATTACTTGATTCAAACACTTGTGATAATACCTTTGAAAAACCATTTCATGTGTTCAAATTCTATTTTGATATATTTTAATACTTCTATTACAATCTAAGGTCTATTAATTGATTGAAACACTTGTGATATCTTAGAAAAACAATTTCACGTGTTAAAATTGTGTTTTGATATGTTTATTACTTCTCTCATTTACAATCTGAGGTTTTACAACCTAGGAAACTATAAGAAAGTGAATGTTCTGTATAATAATAATAGTTTAAAAGTATCTTAACTGTCGAAAACAAGCGTATTACTTAACTAAGTGTTTGCAACTTGTTCTTTTCGCTATTAATTGATTGAAAGCACTTACGATATCTTTGAAAACCAATTTCATGTGTTCAAATTGTGTTTTGATATGTTTAATATTTCTCTTACAGTCTTAGTCTATTAACTGATTGAAACACTTATGAATATCTTTGAAAAACAATTCAATGTGTTAAAATTGGGTTTTCATATGTTTAATACTTCTTTTACAATCTAAGGTCTATTACTTGATTAAAACACTTGTGATAATACCTTTGAAAAACCATTTCATGTGTTCAAATTCTATTTTGATATGTTTTAATACTTCTATTACAATCTAAGGTCTATTAATTGATTGAAACACTTGTGATATCTTTGAAAAACAATTTCACGTGTTAAAATTGTGTTTTGATATGTTTATTACTTCTCTCATTTACAATCTGAGGTTTTACAACCTAGGAAACTATAAGAAAGTGAATGTTCTGTATAATAATAATAGTTTAAAAGTATCTTAACTGTCGAAAACAAGCGTATTACTTAACTAAGTGTTTGCAACTTGTTCTTTTCGCTATTAATTGATTGAAAGCACTTACGATATCTTTGAAAACCAATTTCATGTGTTCAAATTGTGTTTTGATATGTTTAATATTTCTCTTACAGTCTTAGTCTATTAACTGATTGAAACACTTATAAATATCTTTGAAAAACAATTTCATGTGTTAAAGTTGTGTTTTCATATGTTTAATACTTCTTTTACAATCTAAGGTCTATTACTTGATTCAAACACTTGTGATAATACCTTTGAAAAACCATTTCATGTGTTCAAATTGTATTTTGATATGTTTTAAAACTTCTTTTACAATCTAAGGTCTATTAATTGATTGAAACACTTGTGGTATCTTTGAAAATCAATTTCACGCGTTAAAATTGTGTTTTGATATGTTTATTACTTCTCTCATTTACAATCTGAGGTTTTACAACCTAGGAAACTATAAGAGAGTGAATGTTCTGTATAATAATAATAGTTTAAAAGTATCTTAACTGTCGAAAACAAGCGTATTACTTAACTAAGTGTTTGCAACTTGTTCTTTTCGCTATTAATTGATTGAAAGCACTTACGATATCTTTGAAAACCAATTTCATGTGTTCAAATTGTGTTTTGATATGTTTAATATTTCTCTTACAATCGTAGTCTATTAACTGATTGAAACACTTCTGAATATCTTTGAAAAACAATTTCATGTGTTAAAATTGTGTTTTCATATGTTTAATACTTCTTTTACAATCTAAGGTCAATTACTTGATTCAAACACTTGTGATAATACCTTTGAAAAACCATTTCATGTGTTCAAATTGTATTTTGATATGTTTTAATACTTCTTTTACAATCTAAGGATTATTAATTGATTGAAACACTTGTGATATCTTTGAAAAACAATTTCACGCGTTAAAATTGTGTTTTGATATGTTTATTACTTCTCTCATTTACAATCTGAGGTTTTACAACCTAGGAAACTATAAGAAAGTGAATGTTCTGTATAATAATAATAGTTTAAAAGTATCTTAACTGTCGAAAACAAGCGTATTACTTAACTAAGTGTTTGCAACTTGTTCTTTTCGCTATTAATTGATTGAAAGCACTTACGATATCTTTGAAAACCAATTTCATGTGTTCAAATTGTGTTTTGATATGTTTAATATTTCTCTTACAGTCTTAGTCTATTAACTGATTGAAACACTTATGAATATCTTTGAAAAACAATTTCATGTGTTAAAATTGGGTTTTCATATGTTTAATACTTCTTTTACAATCTAAGGTCTATTACTTGATTAAAACACTTGTGATAATACCTTTGAAAAACCATTTCATGTGTTCAAATTCTATTTTGATATGTTTTAATACTTCTATTACAATCTAAGGTCTATTAATTGATTGAAACACTTGTGATATCTTTGAAAAACAATTTCACGTGTTAAAATTGTGTTTTGATATGTTTATTACTTCTCTCATTTACAATCTGAGGTTTTACAACCTAGGAAACTATAAGAGAGTGAATGTTCTGTATAATAATAATAGTTTAAAAGTATCTTAACTGTCGAAAACAAGCGTATTACTTAACTAAGTGTTTGCAACTTGTTCTTTTCGCTATTAATTGATTGAAAGCACTTACGATATCTTTGAAAACCAATTTCATGTGTTCAAATTGTGTTTTGATATGTTTAATATTTCTCTTACAATCGTAGTCTATTAACTGATTGAAACACTTCTGAATATCTTTGAAAAACAATTTCATGTGTTAAAATTGTGTTTTCATATGTTTAATACTTCTTTTACAATCTAAGGTCAATTACTTGATTCAAACACTTGTGATAATACCTTTGAAAAACCATTTCATGTGTTCAAATTGTATTTTGATATGTTTTAATACTTCTTTTACAATCTAAGGATTATTAATTGATTGAAACACTTGTGATATCTTTGAAAAACAATTTCACGCGTTAAAATTGTGTTTTGATATGTTTATTACTTCTCTCATTTACAATCTGAGGTTTTACAACCTAGGAAACTATAAGAGAGTGAATGTTCTGTATAATAATAATAGTTTAAAAGTATCTTAACTGTCGAAAACAAGCGTATTACTTAACTAAGTGTTTGCAACTTGTTCTTTTCGCTATTAATTGATTGAAAGCACTTACGATATCTTTGAAAACCAATTTCATGTGTTCAAATTGTGTTTTGATATGTTTAATATTTCTCTTACAGTCTTAGTCTATTAACTGATTGAAACACTTATGAATATCTTTGAAAAACAATTTCATGTGTTAAAATTGGGTTTTCATATGTTTAATACTTCTTTTACAATCTAAGGTCTATTACTTGATTAAAACACTTGTGATAATACCTTTGAAAAACCATTTCATGTGTTCAAATTCTATTTTGATATGTTTTAATACTTCTATTACAATCTAAGGTCTATTAATTGATTGAAACACTTGTGATATCTTTGAAAAACAATTTCACGTGTTAAAATTGTGTTTTGATATGTTTATTACTTCTCTCATTTACAATCTGAGGTTTTACAACCTAGGAAACTATAAGAAAGTGAATGTTCTGTATAATAATAATAGTTTAAAAGTATCTTAACTGTCGAAAACAAGCGTATTACTTAACTAAGTGTTTGCAACTTGTTCTTTTCGCTATTAATTGATTGAAAGCACTTACGATATCTTTGAAAACCAATTTCATGTGTTCAAATTGTGTTTTGATATGTTTAATATTTCTCTTACAGTCTTAGTCTATTAACTGATTGAAACACTTATGAATATCTTTGAAAAACAATTTCATGTGTTAAAGTTGTGTTTTCATATGTTTAATACTTCTTTTACAATCTAAGGTCTATTACTTGATTCAAACACTTGTGATAATACCTTTGAAAAACCATTTCATGTGTTCAAATTGTATTTTGATATGTTTTAAAACTTCTTTTACAATCTAAGGTCTATTAATTGATTGAAACACTTGTGGTATCTTTGAAAATCAATTTCACGCGTTAAAATTGTGTTTTGATATGTTTATTACTTCTCTCATTTACAATCTGAGGTTTTACAACCTAGGAAACTATAAGAGAGTGAATGTTCTGTATAATAATAATAGTTTAAAAGTATCTTAACTGTCGAAAACAAGCGTATTACTTAACTAAGTGTTTGCAACTTGTTCTTTTCGCTATTAATTGATTGAAAGCACTTACGATATCTTTGAAAACCAATTTCATGTGTTCAAATTGTGTTTTGATATGTTTAATATTTCTCTTACAATCGTAGTCTATTAACTGATTGAAACACTTCTGAATATCTTTGAAAAACAATTTCATGTGTTAAAATTGTGTTTTCATATGTTTAATACTTCTTTTACAATCTAAGGTCAATTACTTGATTCAAACACTTGTGATAATACCTTTGAAAAACCATTTCATGTGTTCAAATTGTATTTTGATATGTTTTAATACTTCTTTTACAATCTAAGGATTATTAATTGATTGAAACACTTGTGATATCTTTGAAAAACAATTTCACGCGTTAAAATTGTGTTTTGATATGTTTATTACTTCTCTCATTTACAATCTGAGGTTTTACAACCTAGGAAACTATAAGAGAGTGAATGTTCTGTATAATAATAATAGTTTAAAAGTATCTTAACTGTCGAAAACAAGCGTATTACTTAACTAAGTGTTTGCAACTTGTTCTTTTCGCTATTAATTGATTGAAAGCACTTACGATATCTTTGAAAACCAATTTCATGTGTTCAAATTGTGTTTTGATATGTTTAATATTTCTCTTACAGTCTTAGTCTATTAACTGATTGAAACACTTATGAATATCTTTGAAAAACAATTTCATGTGTTAAAATTGGGTTTTCATATGTTTAATACTTCTTTTACAATCTAAGGTCTATTACTTGATTAAAACACTTGTGATAATACCTTTGAAAAACCATTTCATGTGTTCAAATTCTATTTTGATATGTTTTAATACTTCTATTACAATCTAAGGTCTATTAATTGATTGAAACACTTGTGATATCTTTGAAAAACAATTTCACGTGTTAAAATTGTGTTTTGATATGTTTATTACTTCTCTCATTTACAATCTGAGGTTTTACAACCTAGGAAACTATAAGAAAGTGAATGTTCTGTATAATAATAATAGTTTAAAAGTATCTTAACTGTCGAAAACAAGCGTATTACTTAACTAAGTGTTTGCAACTTGTTCTTTTCGCTATTAATTGATTGAAAGCACTTACGATATCTTTGAAAACCAATTTCATGTGTTCAAATTGTGTTTTGATATGTTTAATATTTCTCTTACAGTCTTAGTCTATTAACTGATTGAAACACTTATGAATATCTTTGAAAAACAATTTCATGTGTTAAAGTTGTGTTTTCATATGTTTAATACTTCTTTTACAATCTAAGGTCTATTACTTGATTCAAACACTTGTGATAATACCTTTGAAAAACCATTTCATGTGTTCAAATTGTATTTTGATATGTTTTAAAACTTCTTTTACAATCTAAGGTCTATTAATTGATTGAAACACTTGTGGTATCTTTGAAAATCAATTTCACGCGTTAAAATTGTGTTTTGATATGTTTATTACTTCTCTCATTTACAATCTGAGGTTTTACAACCTAGGAAACTATAAGAGAGTGAATGTTCTGTATAATAATAATAGTTTAAAAGTATCTTAACTGTCGAAAACAAGCGTATTACTTAACTAAGTGTTTGCAACTTGTTCTTTTCGCTATTAATTGATTGAAAGCACTTACGATATCTTTGAAAACCAATTTCATGTGTTCAAATTGTGTTTTGATATGTTTAATATTTCTCTTACAGTCTTAGTCTATTAACTGATTGAAACACTTATGAATATCTTTGAAAAACAATTTCATGTGTTAAAGTTGTGTTTTCATATGTTTAATACTTCTTTTACAATCTAAGGTCTATTACTTGATTCAAACACTTGTGATAATACCTTTGAAAAACCATTTCATGTGTTCAAATTGTATTTTGATATGTTTTAAAACTTCTTTTACAATCTAAGGTCTATTAATTGATTGAAACACTTGTGGTATCTTTGAAAATCAATTTCACGCGTTAAAATTGTGTTTTGATATGTTTATTACTTCTCTCATTTACAATCTGAGGTTTTACAACCTAGGAAACTATAAGAGAGTGAATGTTCTGTATAATAATAATAGTTTAAAAGTATCTTAACTGTCGAAAACAAGCGTATTACTTAACTAAGTGTTTGCAACTTGTTCTTTTCGCTATTAATTGATTGAAAGCACTTACGATATCTTTGAAAACCAATTTCATGTGTTCAAATTGTGTTTTGATATGTTTAATATTTCTCTTACAATCGTAGTCTATTAACTGATTGAAACACTTCTGAATATCTTTGAAAAACAATTTCATGTGTTAAAATTGTGTTTTCATATGTTTAATACTTCTTTTACAATCTAAGGTCAATTACTTGATTCAAACACTTGTGATAATACCTTTGAAAAACCATTTCATGTGTTCAAATTGTATTTTGATATGTTTTAATACTTCTTTTACAATCTAAGGATTATTAATTGATTGAAACACTTGTGATATCTTTGAAAAACAATTTCACGCGTTAAAATTGTGTTTTGATATGTTTATTACTTCTCTCATTTACAATCTGAGGTTTTACAACCTAGGAAACTATAAGAGAGTGAATGTTCTGTATAATAATAATAGTTTAAAAGTATCTTAACTGTCGAAAACAAGCGTATTACTTAACTAAGTGTTTGCAACTTGTTCTTTTCGCTATTAATTGATTGAAAGCACTTACGATATCTTTGAAAACCAATTTCATGTGTTCAAATTGTGTTTTGATATGTTTAATATTTCTCTTACAGTCTTAGTCTATTAACTGATTGAAACACTTATGAATATCTTTGAAAAACAATTTCATGTGTTAAAATTGGGTTTTCATATGTTTAATACTTCTTTTACAATCTAAGGTCTATTACTTGATTAAAACACTTGTGATAATACCTTTGAAAAACCATTTCATGTGTTCAAATTCTATTTTGATATGTTTTAATACTTCTATTACAATCTAAGGTCTATTAATTGATTGAAACACTTGTGATATCTTTGAAAAACAATTTCACGTGTTAAAATTGTGTTTTGATATGTTTATTACTTCTCTCATTTACAATCTGAGGTTTTACAACCTAGGAAACTATAAGAAAGTGAATGTTCTGTATAATAATAATAGTTTAAAAGTATCTTAACTGTCGAAAACAAGCGTATTACTTAACTAAGTGTTTGCAACTTGTTCTTTTCGCTATTAATTGATTGAAAGCACTTACGATATCTTTGAAAACCAATTTCATGTGTTCAAATTGTGTTTTGATATGTTTAATATTTCTCTTACAGTCTTAGTCTATTAACTGATTGAAACACTTATGAATATCTTTGAAAAACAATTTCATGTGTTAAAGTTGTGTTTTCATATGTTTAATACTTCTTTTACAATCTAAGGTCTATTACTTGATTCAAACACTTGTGATAATACCTTTGAAAAACCATTTCATGTGTTCAAATTGTATTTTGATATGTTTTAAAACTTCTTTTACAATCTAAGGTCTATTAATTGATTGAAACACTTGTGGTATCTTTGAAAATCAATTTCACGCGTTAAAATTGTGTTTTGATATGTTTATTACTTCTCTCATTTACAATCTGAGGTTTTACAACCTAGGAAACTATAAGAGAGTGAATGTTCTGTATAATAATAATAGTTTAAAAGTATCTTAACTGTCGAAAACAAGCGTATTACTTAACTAAGTGTTTGCAACTTGTTCTTTTCGCTATTAATTGATTGAAAGCACTTACGATATCTTTGAAAACCAATTTCATGTGTTCAAATTGTGTTTTGATATGTTTAATATTTCTCTTACAATCGTAGTCTATTAACTGATTGAAACACTTCTGAATATCTTTGAAAAACAATTTCATGTGTTAAAATTGTGTTTTCATATGTTTAATACTTCTTTTACAATCTAAGGTCAATTACTTGATTCAAACACTTGTGATAATACCTTTGAAAAACCATTTCATGTGTTCAAATTGTATTTTGATATGTTTTAATACTTCTTTTACAATCTAAGGATTATTAATTGATTGAAACACTTGTGATATCTTTGAAAAACAATTTCACGCGTTAAAATTGTGTTTTGATATGTTTATTACTTCTCTCATTTACAATCTGAGGTTTTACAACCTAGGAAACTATAAGAGAGTGAATGTTCTGTATAATAATAATAGTTTAAAAGTATCTTAACTGTCGAAAACAAGCGTATTACTTAACTAAGTGTTTGCAACTTGTTCTTTTCGCTATTAATTGATTGAAAGCACTTACGATATCTTTGAAAACCAATTTCATGTGTTCAAATTGTGTTTTGATATGTTTAATATTTCTCTTACAGTCTTAGTCTATTAACTGATTGAAACACTTATGAATATCTTTGAAAAACAATTTCATGTGTTAAAATTGGGTTTTCATATGTTTAATACTTCTTTTACAATCTAAGGTCTATTACTTGATTAAAACACTTGTGATAATACCTTTGAAAAACCATTTCATGTGTTCAAATTCTATTTTGATATGTTTTAATACTTCTATTACAATCTAAGGTCTATTAATTGATTGAAACACTTGTGATATCTTTGAAAAACAATTTCACGTGTTAAAATTGTGTTTTGATATGTTTATTACTTCTCTCATTTACAATCTGAGGTTTTACAACCTAGGAAACTATAAGAAAGTGAATGTTCTGTATAATAATAATAGTTTAAAAGTATCTTAACTGTCGAAAACAAGCGTATTACTTAACTAAGTGTTTGCAACTTGTTCTTTTCGCTATTAATTGATTGAAAGCACTTACGATATCTTTGAAAACCAATTTCATGTGTTCAAATTGTGTTTTGATATGTTTAATATTTCTCTTACAGTCTTAGTCTATTAACTGATTGAAACACTTATGAATATCTTTGAAAAACAATTTCATGTGTTAAAGTTGTGTTTTCATATGTTTAATACTTCTTTTACAATCTAAGGTCTATTACTTGATTCAAACACTTGTGATAATACCTTTGAAAAACCATTTCATGTGTTCAAATTGTATTTTGATATGTTTTAAAACTTCTTTTACAATCTAAGGTCTATTAATTGATTGAAACACTTGTGGTATCTTTGAAAATCAATTTCACGCGTTAAAATTGTGTTTTGATATGTTTATTACTTCTCTCATTTACAATCTGAGGTTTTACAACCTAGGAAACTATAAGAGAGTGAATGTTCTGTATAATAATAATAGTTTAAAAGTATCTTAACTGTCGAAAACAAGCGTATTACTTAACTAAGTGTTTGCAACTTGTTCTTTTCGCTATTAATTGATTGAAAGCACTTACGATATCTTTGAAAACCAATTTCATGTGTTCAAATTGTGTTTTGATATGTTTAATATTTCTCTTACAATCGTAGTCTATTAACTGATTGAAACACTTCTGAATATCTTTGAAAAACAATTTCATGTGTTAAAATTGTGTTTTCATATGTTTAATACTTCTTTTACAATCTAAGGTCAATTACTTGATTCAAACACTTGTGATAATACCTTTGAAAAACCATTTCATGTGTTCAAATTGTATTTTGATATGTTTTAATACTTCTTTTACAATCTAAGGATTATTAATTGATTGAAACACTTGTGATATCTTTGAAAAACAATTTCACGCGTTAAAATTGTGTTTTGATATGTTTATTACTTCTCTCATTTACAATCTGAGGTTTTACAACCTAGGAAACTATAAGAGAGTGAATGTTCTGTATAATAATAATAGTTTAAAAGTATCTTAACTGTCGAAAACAAGCGTATTACTTAACTAAGTGTTTGCAACTTGTTCTTTTCGCTATTAATTGATTGAAAGCACTTACGATATCTTTGAAAACCAATTTCATGTGTTCAAATTGTGTTTTGATATGTTTAATATTTCTCTTACAGTCTTAGTCTATTAACTGATTGAAACACTTATGAATATCTTTGAAAAACAATTTCATGTGTTAAAATTGGGTTTTCATATGTTTAATACTTCTTTTACAATCTAAGGTCTATTACTTGATTAAAACACTTGTGATAATACCTTTGAAAAACCATTTCATGTGTTCAAATTCTATTTTGATATGTTTTAATACTTCTATTACAATCTAAGGTCTATTAATTGATTGAAACACTTGTGATATCTTTGAAAAACAATTTCACGTGTTAAAATTGTGTTTTGATATGTTTATTACTTCTCTCATTTACAATCTGAGGTTTTACAACCTAGGAAACTATAAGAAAGTGAATGTTCTGTATAATAATAATAGTTTAAAAGTATCTTAACTGTCGAAAACAAGCGTATTACTTAACTAAGTGTTTGCAACTTGTTCTTTTCGCTATTAATTGATTGAAAGCACTTACGATATCTTTGAAAACCAATTTCATGTGTTCAAATTGTGTTTTGATATGTTTAATATTTCTCTTACAGTCTTAGTCTATTAACTGATTGAAACACTTATGAATATCTTTGAAAAACAATTTCATGTGTTAAAGTTGTGTTTTCATATGTTTAATACTTCTTTTACAATCTAAGGTCTATTACTTGATTCAAACACTTGTGATAATACCTTTGAAAAACCATTTCATGTGTTCAAATTGTATTTTGATATGTTTTAAAACTTCTTTTACAATCTAAGGTCTATTAATTGATTGAAACACTTGTGGTATCTTTGAAAATCAATTTCACGCGTTAAAATTGTGTTTTGATATGTTTATTACTTCTCTCATTTACAATCTGAGGTTTTACAACCTAGGAAACTATAAGAGAGTGAATGTTCTGTATAATAATAATAGTTTAAAAGTATCTTAACTGTCGAAAACAAGCGTATTACTTAACTAAGTGTTTGCAACTTGTTCTTTTCGCTATTAATTGATTGAAAGCACTTACGATATCTTTGAAAACCAATTTCATGTGTTCAAATTGTGTTTTGATATGTTTAATATTTCTCTTACAATCGTAGTCTATTAACTGATTGAAACACTTCTGAATATCTTTGAAAAACAATTTCATGTGTTAAAATTGTGTTTTCATATGTTTAATACTTCTTTTACAATCTAAGGTCAATTACTTGATTCAAACACTTGTGATAATACCTTTGAAAAACCATTTCATGTGTTCAAATTGTATTTTGATATGTTTTAATACTTCTTTTACAATCTAAGGATTATTAATTGATTGAAACACTTGTGATATCTTTGAAAAACAATTTCACGCGTTAAAATTGTGTTTTGATATGTTTATTACTTCTCTCATTTACAATCTGAGGTTTTACAACCTAGGAAACTATAAGAGAGTGAATGTTCTGTATAATAATAATAGTTTAAAAGTATCTTAACTGTCGAAAACAAGCGTATTACTTAACTAAGTGTTTGCAACTTGTTCTTTTCGCTATTAATTGATTGAAAGCACTTACGATATCTTTGAAAACCAATTTCATGTGTTCAAATTGTGTTTTGATATGTTTAATATTTCTCTTACAGTCTTAGTCTATTAACTGATTGAAACACTTATGAATATCTTTGAAAAACAATTTCATGTGTTAAAATTGGGTTTTCATATGTTTAATACTTCTTTTACAATCTAAGGTCTATTACTTGATTAAAACACTTGTGATAATACCTTTGAAAAACCATTTCATGTGTTCAAATTCTATTTTGATATGTTTTAATACTTCTATTACAATCTAAGGTCTATTAATTGATTGAAACACTTGTGATATCTTTGAAAAACAATTTCACGTGTTAAAATTGTGTTTTGATATGTTTATTACTTCTCTCATTTACAATCTGAGGTTTTACAACCTAGGAAACTATAAGAAAGTGAATGTTCTGTATAATAATAATAGTTTAAAAGTATCTTAACTGTCGAAAACAAGCGTATTACTTAACTAAGTGTTTGCAACTTGTTCTTTTCGCTATTAATTGATTGAAAGCACTTACGATATCTTTGAAAACCAATTTCATGTGTTCAAATTGTGTTTTGATATGTTTAATATTTCTCTTACAGTCTTAGTCTATTAACTGATTGAAACACTTATGAATATCTTTGAAAAACAATTTCATGTGTTAAAGTTGTGTTTTCATATGTTTAATACTTCTTTTACAATCTAAGGTCTATTACTTGATTCAAACACTTGTGATAATACCTTTGAAAAACCATTTCATGTGTTCAAATTGTATTTTGATATGTTTTAAAACTTCTTTTACAATCTAAGGTCTATTAATTGATTGAAACACTTGTGGTATCTTTGAAAATCAATTTCACGCGTTAAAATTGTGTTTTGATATGTTTATTACTTCTCTCATTTACAATCTGAGGTTTTACAACCTAGGAAACTATAAGAGAGTGAATGTTCTGTATAATAATAATAGTTTAAAAGTATCTTAACTGTCGAAAACAAGCGTATTACTTAACTAAGTGTTTGCAACTTGTTCTTTTCGCTATTAATTGATTGAAAGCACTTACGATATCTTTGAAAACCAATTTCATGTGTTCAAATTGTGTTTTGATATGTTTAATATTTCTCTTACAATCGTAGTCTATTAACTGATTGAAACACTTCTGAATATCTTTGAAAAACAATTTCATGTGTTAAAATTGTGTTTTCATATGTTTAATACTTCTTTTACAATCTAAGGTCAATTACTTGATTCAAACACTTGTGATAATACCTTTGAAAAACCATTTCATGTGTTCAAATTCTATTTTGATATGTTTTAATACTTCTATTACAATGTAAGGTCTATTAATTGATTGAAACACTTGTGATATCTTTGAAAAACAATTTCACGTGTTAAAATTGTGTTTTGATATGTTTATTACTTCTCTCATTTACAATCTGAGGTTTTACAACCTAGGAAACTATAAGAAAGTGAATGTTCTGTATAATAATAATAGTTTAAAAGTATCTTAACTGTCGAAAACAAGCGTATTACTTAACTAAGTGTTTGCAACTTGTTCTTTTCGCTATTAATTGATTGAAAGCACTTACGATATCTTTGAAAACCAATTTCATGTGTTCAAATTGTGTTTTGATATGTTTAATATTTCTCTTACAGTCTTAGTCTATTAACTGATTGAAACACTTATGAATATCTTTGAAAAACAATTTCATGTGTTAAAGTTGTGTTTTCATATGTTTAATACTTCTTTTACAATCTAAGGTCTATTACTTGATTCAAACACTTGTGATAATACCTTTGAAAAACCATTTCATGTGTTCAAATTGTATTTTGATATGTTTTAAAACTTCTTTTACAATCTAAGGTCTATTAATTGATTGAAACACTTGTGGTATCTTTGAAAATCAATTTCACGCGTTAAAATTGTGTTTTGATATGTTTATTACTTCTCTCATTTACAATCTGAGGTTTTACAACCTAGGAAACTATAAGAGAGTGAATGTTCTGTATAATAATAATAGTTTAAAAGTATCTTAACTGTCGAAAACAAGCGTATTACTTAACTAAGTGTTTGCAACTTGTTCTTTTCGCTATTAATTGATTGAAAGCACTTACGATATCTTTGAAAACCAATTTCATGTGTTCAAATTGTGTTTTGATATGTTTAATATTTCTCTTACAATCGTAGTCTATTAACTGATTGAAACACTTCTGAATATCTTTGAAAAACAATTTCATGTGTTAAAATTGTGTTTTCATATGTTTAATACTTCTTTTACAATCTAAGGTCAATTACTTGATTCAAACACTTGTGATAATACCTTTGAAAAACCATTTCATGTGTTCAAATTGTATTTTGATATGTTTTAATACTTCTTTTACAATCTAAGGATTATTAATTGATTGAAACACTTGTGATATCTTTGAAAAACAATTTCACGCGTTAAAATTGTGTTTTGATATGTTTATTACTTCTCTCATTTACAATCTGAGGTTTTACAACCTAGGAAACTATAAGAAAATGAATTTTTTTCAAAGATAATAATAATAGTTTAAAAGTATCTTAACTGTCGAAAACAAGCGTATTACTTAACTAAGTGTTTGCAACTTGTTCTTTTCGCTATTAATTGATTGAAAGCACTTACGATATCTTTGAAAACCAATTTCATGTGTTCAAATTGTGTTTTGATATGTTTAATATTTCTCTTAAAATCTTAGTCTATTAACTGATTGAAACACTTATGAATATCTTTGAAAAACAATTTCATGTGTTAAAATTGTGTTTTCATATGTTTAATACTTCTTTTACAATCTAAGGTCTATTACTTGATTGAAACACTTGTGATAATACCTTTGAAAAACCATTTCATGTGTTCAAATTGTATTTTGATATGTTTTAATACTTCTTGTACAATCTAAGGTCTATTAATTGATTGAAACTCTTGTGATATCTTTGAAAAACAATTTCACGCTTTAAAATTGTGTTTTGATATGTTTATTACTTCTCTCATTTACAATCTGAGGTTTTACAACCTAGGAAACTATAAGAAAGTGAATGTTTTTTCAAAGATAATAATAATAGTTTAAAAGTATCTTAACTGTCGAAAACAAGCGTATTACTTAACTAAGTGTTTGCAACATGTTTTTTTCGCTATTAATTGATTGAAAGCACTTACGATATCTTTGAAAACCAATTTCATGTGTTCAAATTGTGTTTTGATATGTTTAATATTTCTCTTACAATCTTAGTCTATTAACTGATTGAAACACTTATGAATATCTTTGAAAAACAATTTCATGTGTTAAAATTGTGTTTTCATATGTTTAATACTTCTTTTACAATCTAAGGTCTATTACTTGATTGAAACACTTGTGATAATACCTTTGAAAAACCATTTCATGTGTTCAAATTGTATTTTGATATGTTTTAATACTTCTTGTACAATCTAAGGTCTATTAATTGATTGAAACTCTTGTGATATCTTTGAAAAACAATTTCACGCGTTAAAATTGTGTTTTGATATGTTTATTACTTCTCTCATTTACAATCTGAGGTTTTACAACCTAGGAAACTATAAGAAAGTGAATGCCTTTTCAAAGATAATAATAATAGTTTAAAAGTATCTTAACTGTCGAAAACAAGCGTATTACTTAACTAAGTGTTTGCAACATGTTCTTTTCGCTATTAATTGATTGAAAGCACTTACGATATCTTTGAAAACCAATTTCATGTGTTCAAATTGTGTTTTGATATGTTTCATATTTCTCTTAAAATCTTAGTCTATTAACTGATTGAAACACTTATGAATATCTTTGAAAAACAATTTCATGTGTTAAAATTGTGTTTTCATATGTTTAATACTTCTTTTACAATCTAAGGTCTATTACTTGATTGAAACACTTGTGATAATACCTTTGAAAAACCATTTCATGTGTTCAAATTGTATTTTGATATGTTTCAATACTTCTTGTACAATCTAAGGTCTATTAATTGATTGAAACTCTTGTGATATCTTTGAAAAACAATTTCACGCTTTAAAATTGTGTTTTGATATGTTTATTACTTCTCTCATTTACAATCTGAGGTTTTACAACCTAGGAAACTATAAGAAAGTGAATGTTTTTTCAAAGATAATAATAATAGTTTAAAAGTATCTTAACTGTCGAAAACAAGCGTATTACTTAACTAAGTGTTTGCAACATGTTCTTTTCGCTATTAATTGATTGAAAGCACTTACGATATCTTTGAAAACCAATTTCATGTGTTCAAATTGTGTTTTGATATGTTTAATATTTCTCTTACAATCCTAGTCTATTAACTGATTGAAACACTTATGAATATCTTTGAAAAACAATTTCATGTGTTAAAATTGTGTTTTCATATGTTTAATACTTCTTTTACAATCTAAGGTCTATTACTTGATTGAAACACTTGTGATAATACCTTTGAAAAACCATTTCATGTGTTCAAATTGTATTTTGATATGTTTTAATACTTCTTGTACAATCTAAGGTCTATTAATTGATTGAAACACTTGTGATATCTTTGAAAAACAATTTCACGCGTTAAAATTGTGTTTTGATATGTTTATTACTTCTCTCATTTACAATCTGAGGTTTTACAACCTAGGAAACTATAAGAAAGTGAATGTTTTTTCAAAGATAATAATAATAGTTTAAAAGTATCTTAACTGTCGAAAACAAGCGTATTACTTAACTAAGTGTTTGCAACTTGTTCTTTTCGCTATTAATTGATTGAAAGCACTTACGATATCTTTGAAAACCAATTTCATGTGTTCAAATTGTGTTTTGATATGTTTAATATTTCTCTTACAATCTTAGTCTATTAACTGATTGAAACACTTATGAATATCTTTGAAAAACAATTTCATGTGTTAAAATTGTGTTTTCATATGTTTAATACTTCTTTTACAATCTAAGGTCTATTACTTGATTCAAACACTTGTGATAATACCTTTGAAAAACCATTTCATGTGTTCAAATTGTATTTTGATATGTTTTAATACTTCTTGTACAATCTAAGGTCTATTAATTGATTGAAACACTTGTGATATCTTTGAAAAACAATTTCACGCGTTAAAATTGTGTTTTGATATGTTTATTACTTCTCTCATTTACAATCTGAGGTTTTACAACCTAGGAAACTATAATAAAGTGAATGCCTTTTCAAAGATAATAATAATAGTTTAAAAGTATCTTAACTGTCGAAAACAAGCGTATTACTTAACTAAGTGTTTGCAACTTGTTCTTTTCGCTATTAATTGATTGAAAGCACTTACGATATCTTTGAAAACCAATTTCATGTGTTCAAATTGTGTTTTGATATGTTTAATATTTCTCTTACAATCTTAGTCTATTAACTGATTGAAACACTTATGAATATCTTTGAAAAACAATTTCATGTGTTAAAATTGTGTTTTCATATGTTTAATACTTCTTTTACAATCTAAGGTCTACTACTTGATTCAAACACTTGTGATAATACCTTTCAAAAACCATTTCATGTGTTCAAATTGTATTTTGATATGTTTTAATACTTCTTTTACAATCTAAGGTCTATTAATTGATTGAAACACTTGTGATATCTTTGAAAAACAATTTCACACGTTAAAATTGTGTTTTGATATGTTTATTACTTCTCTCATTTACAATATGAGGTTTTACAACCTAGGAAACTATAAGAAAGTGAATGTTTTTTCAAAGATAATAATAATAGTTTAAAAGTATCTTAACTGTCGAAAACAAGCGTATTACTTAACTAAGTGTTTGCAACTTGTTCTTTTCGCTATTAATTGATTGAAAGCACTTACGATATCTTTGAAAACCAATTTCATGTGTTCAAATTGTGTTTTGATATGTTTAATATTTCTCTTACAATCCTAGTCTATTAACTGATTGAAACACTTATGAATATCTTTGAAAAACAATTTCATGTGTTAAAATTGTGTTTTCATATGTTTAATACTTCTTTTACAATCTAAGGTCTATTACTTGATTGAAACACTTGTGATAATACCTTTGAAAAACCATTTCATGTGTTCAAATTGTATTTTGATATGTTTTAATACTTCTTGTACAATCTAAGGTCTATTAATTGATTGAAACACTTGTGATATCTTTGAAAAACAATTTCACGCGTTAAAATTGTGTTTTGATATGTTTATTACTTCTCTCATTTACAATCTGAGGTTTTACAACCTAGGAAACTATAAGAAAGTGAATGTTTTTTCAAAGATAATAATAATAGTTTAAAAGTATCTTAACTGTCGAAAACAAGCGTATTACTTAACTAAGTGTTTGCAACTTGTTCTTTTCGCTATTAATTGATTGAAAGCACTTACGATATCTTTGAAAACCAATTTCATGTGTTCAAATTGTGTTTTGATATGTTTAATATTTCTCTTACAATCTTAGTCTATTAACTGATTGAAACACTTATGAATATCTTTGAAAAACAATTTCATGTGTTAAAATTGTGTTTTCATATGTTTAATACTTCTTTTACAATCTAAGGTCTATTACTTGATTCAAACACTTGTGATAATACCTTTGAAAAACCATTTCATGTGTTCAAATTGTATTTTGATATGTTTTAATACTTCTTGTACAATCTAAGGTCTATTAATTGATTGAAACACTTGTGATATCTTTGAAAAACAATTTCACGCGTTAAAATTGTGTTTTGATATGTTTATTACTTCTCTCATTTACAATCTGAGGTTTTACAACCTAGGAAACTATAAGAAAGTGAATGTTTTTTCAAAGATAATAATAATAGTTTAAAAGTATCTTAACTGTCGAAAACAAGCGTATTACTTAACTAAGTGTTTGCAACTTGTTCTTTTCGCTATTAATTGATTGAAAGCACTTACGATATCTTTGAAAACCAATTTCATGTGTTCAAATTGTGTTTTGATATGTTTAATATTTCTCTTACAATCTTAGTCTATTAACTGATTGAAACACTTATGAATATCTTTGAAAAACAATTTCATGTGTTAAAATTGTGTTTTCATATGTTTAATACTTCTTTTACAATCTAAGGTCTATTACTTGATTCAAACACTTGTGATAATACCTTTGAAAAACCATTTCATGTGTTCAAATTGTATTTTGATATGTTTCAATACTTCTTGTACAATCTAAGGTCTATTAATTGATTGAAACCTTTTGTGATATCTTTGAAAAACAATTTCACGCTTTAAAATTGTGTTTTGATATGTTTATTACTTCTCTCATTTACAATCTGAGGTTTTACAACCTAGGAAACTATAAGAAAGTGAATGTTTTTTCAAAGATAATAATAATAGTTTAAAAGTATCTTAACTGTCGAAAACAAGCGTATTACTTAACTAAGTGTTTGCAACATGTTCTTTTCGCTATTAATTGATTGAAAGCACTTACGATATCTTTGAAAACCAATTTCATGTGTTCAAATTGTGTTTTGATATGTTTAATATTTCTCTTACAATCCTAGTCTATTAACTGATTGAAACACTTATGAATATCTTTGAAAAACAATTTCATGTGTTAAAATTGTGTTTTCATATGTTTAATACTTCTTTTACAATCTAAGGTCTATTACTTGATTGAAACACTTGTGATAATACCTTTGAAAAACCATTTCATGTGTTCAAATTGTATTTTGATATGTTTTAATACTTCTTGTACAATCTAAGGTCTATTAATTGATTGAAACACTTGTGATATCTTTGAAAAACAATTTCACGCGTTAAAATTGTGTTTTGATATGTTTATTACTTCTCTCATTTACAATCTGAGGTTTTACAACCTAGGAAACTATAAGAAAGTGAATGTTTTTTCAAAGATAATAATAATAGTTTAAAAGTATCTTAACTGTCGAAAACAAGCGTATTACTTAACTAAGTGTTTGCAACTTGTTCTTTTCGCTATTAATTGATTGAAAGCACTTACGATATCTTTGAAAACCAATTTCATGTGTTCAAATTGTGTTTTGATATGTTTAATATTTCTCTTACAATCTTAGTCTATTAACTGATTGAAACACTTATGAATATCTTTGAAAAACAATTTCATGTGTTAAAATTGTGTTTTCATATGTTTAATACTTCTTTTACAATCTAAGGTCTATTACTTGATTCAAACACTTGTGATAATACCTTTGAAAAACCATTTCATGTGTTCAAATTGTATTTTGATATGTTTTAATACTTCTTGTACAATCTAAGGTCTATTAATTGATTGAAACACTTGTGATATCTTTGAAAAACAATTTCACGCGTTAAAATTGTGTTTTGATATGTTTATTACTTCTCTCATTTACAATCTGAGGTTTTACAACCTAGGAAACTATAATAAAGTGAATGCCTTTTCAAAGATAATAATAATAGTTTAAAAGTATCTTAACTGTCGAAAACAAGCGTATTACTTAACTAAGTGTTTGCAACTTGTTCTTTTCGCTATTAATTGATTGAAAGCACTTACGATATCTTTGAAAACCAATTTCATGTGTTCAAATTGTGTTTTGATATGTTTAATATTTCTCTTACAATCTTAGTCTATTAACTGATTGAAACACTTATGAATATCTTTGAAAAACAATTTCATGTGTTAAAATTGTGTTTTCATATGTTTAATACTTCTTTTACAATCTAAGGTCTACTACTTGATTCAAACACTTGTGATAATACCTTTCAAAAACCATTTCATGTGTTCAAATTGTATTTTGATATGTTTTAATACTTCTTTTACAATCTAAGGTCTATTAATTGATTGAAACACTTGTGATATCTTTGAAAAACAATTTCACACGTTAAAATTGTGTTTTGATATGTTTATTACTTCTCTCATTTACAATATGAGGTTTTACAACCTAGGAAACTATAAGAAAGTGAATGTTTTTTCAAAGATAATAATAATAGTTTAAAAGTATCTTAACTGTCGAAAACAAGCGTATTACTTAACTAAGTGTTTGCAACATGTTCTTTTCGCTATTAATTGATTGAAAGCACTTACGATATCTTTGAAAACCAATTTCATGTGTTCAAATTGTGTTTTGATATGTTTAATATTTCTCTTACAATCCTAGTCTATTAACTGATTGAAACACTTATGAATATCTTTGAAAAACAATTTCATGTGTTAAAATTGTGTTTTCATATGTTTAATACTTCTTTTACAATCTAAGGTCTATTACTTGATTGAAACACTTGTGATAATACCTTTGAAAAACCATTTCATGTGTTCAAATTGTATTTTGATATGTTTTAATACTTCTTGTACAATCTAAGGTCTATTAATTGATTGAAACACTTGTGATATCTTTGAAAAACAATTTCACGCGTTAAAATTGTGTTTTGATATGTTTATTACTTCTCTCATTTACAATCTGAGGTTTTACAACCTAGGAAACTATAAGAAAGTGAATGTTTTTTCAAAGATAATAATAATAGTTTAAAAGTATCTTAACTGTCGAAAACAAGCGTATTACTTAACTAAGTGTTTGCAACTTGTTCTTTTCGCTATTAATTGATTGAAAGCACTTACGATATCTTTGAAAACCAATTTCATGTGTTCAAATTGTGTTTTGATATGTTTAATATTTCTCTTACAATCTTAGTCTATTAACTGATTGAAACACTTATGAATATCTTTGAAAAACAATTTCATGTGTTAAAATTGTGTTTTCATATGTTTAATACTTCTTTTACAATCTAAGGTCTATTACTTGATTCAAACACTTGTGATAATACCTTTGAAAAACCATTTCATGTGTTCAAATTGTATTTTGATATGTTTTAATACTTCTTGTACAATCTAAGGTCTATTAATTGATTGAAACACTTGTGATATCTTTGAAAAACAATTTCACGCGTTAAAATTGTGTTTTGATATGTTTATTACTTCTCTCATTTACAATCTGAGGTTTTACAACCTAGGAAACTATAATAAAGTGAATGCCTTTTCAAAGATAATAATAATAGTTTAAAAGTATCTTAACTGTCGAAAACAAGCGTATTACTTAACTAAGTGTTTGCAACTTGTTCTTTTCGCTATTAATTGATTGAAAGCACTTACGATATCTTTGAAAACCAATTTCATGTGTTCAAATTGTGTTTTGATATGTTTAATATTTCTCTTACAATCTTAGTCTATTAACTGATTGAAACACTTATGAATATCTTTGAAAAACAATTTCATGTGTTAAAATTGTGTTTTCATATGTTTAATACTTCTTTTACAATCTAAGGTCTACTACTTGATTCAAACACTTGTGATAATACCTTTCAAAAACCATTTCATGTGTTCAAATTGTATTTTGATATGTTTTAATACTTCTTTTACAATCTAAGGTCTATTAATTGATTGAAACACTTGTGATATCTTTGAAAAACAATTTCACACGTTAAAATTGTGTTTTGATATGTTTATTACTTCTCTCATTTACAATATGAGGTTTTACAACCTAGGAAACTATAAGAAAGTGAATGTTTTTTCAAAGATAATAATAATAGTTTAAAAGTATCTTAACTGTCGAAAACAAGCGTATTACTTAACTAAGTGTTTGCAACTTGTTCTTTTCGCTATTAATTGATTGAAAGCACTTACGATATCTTTGAAAACCAATTTCATGTGTTCAAATTGTGTTTTGATATGTTTAATATTTCTCTTACAATCTTAGTCTATTAACTGATTGAAACACTTATGAATATCTTTGAAAAACAATTTCATGTGTTAAAATTGTGTTTTCATATGTTTAATACTTCTTTTACAATCTAAGGTCTACTACTTGATTCAAACACTTGTGATAATACCTTTCAAAAACCATTTCATGTGTTCAAATTGTATTTTGATATGTTTTAATACTTCTTTTACAATCTAAGGTCTATTAATTGATTGAAACACTTGTGATATCTTTGAAAAACAATTTCACGCGTTAAAATTGTGTTTTGATATGTTTATTACTTCTCTCATTTACAATATGAGGTTTTACAACCTAGGAAACTATAAGAAAGTGAATGTTTTTTCAAAGATAATAATAATAGTTTAAAAGTATCTTAACTGTCGAAAACAAGCGTATTACTTAACTAAGTGTTTGCAACTTGTTCTTTTCGCTATTAATTGATTGAAAGCACTTACGATATCTTTGAAAACCAATTTCATGTGTTCAAATTGTGTTTTGATATGTTTAATATTTCTCTTACAATCTTAGTCTATTAACTGATTGAAACACTTATGAATATCTTTGAAAAACAATTTCATGTGTTAAAATTGTGTTTTCATATGTTTAATACTTCTTTTACAATCTAAGGTCTATTACTTGATTGAAACACTTGTGATAATACCTTTGAAAACCATTTCATGTGTTCAAATTGTATTTTGATATGTTTTAATACTTCTTTTACAATCTAAGGTCTATTAATTGATTGAAACACTTGTGATATCTTTGAAAAACAATTTCACGCGTTAAAATTGTGTTTTGATATGTTTATTACTTCTCTCATTTACAATCTGAGGTTTTACAACCTAGGAAACTATAAGAAAGTGAATGTTTTTTCAAAGATAATAATAATAGTTTAAAAGTATCTTAACTGTCGAAAACAAGCGTATTACTTAACTAAGAGTTTGCAACTTGTTCTTTTCGCTAGTAATTGATTGAAAGCACTTACGATATCTTTGAAAACCAATTTCATGTGTTCAAATTGTGTTTTGATATGTTTAATATTTCTCTTACAATCTTAGTCTATTAACTGATTGAAACACTTATGAATATCTTTAAAAACAATTTCATGTGTTAAAATTGTGTTTTCATATGTTTAATACTTCTTTTACAATCTAAGGTCTATTACTTGATTCAAACACTTGTGATAATACATTTGAAAAACCATTTCATGTGTTCAAATTGTATTTTGATATGTTTTAATACTTCTTTTACAATCTAAGGTCTATTAATTGATTGAAACACTTGTGATATCTTTGAAAAACAATTTCACGCGTTAAAATTGTGTTTTGATATGTTTATTACTTCTCTCATTTACAATCTGAGGTTTTACAACCTAGGAAACTATAAGAAAGTGAATGTTTTTTCAAAGATAATAATAATAGTTTAAAAGTATCTTAACTGTCGAAAACAAGCGTATTACTTAACTAATTGTTTGCAACTTGTTCTTTTCGCTATTAATTGATTGAAAGCACTTACGATATCTTTGAAAACCAATTTCATGTGTTCAAATTGTGTTTTGATATGTTTAATATTTCTCTTACAATCTTAGTCTATTAACTGATTGAAACACTTATGAATATCTTTGAAAAACAATTTCATGTGTTAAAATTGTGTTTTCATATGTTTAATACTTCTTTTACAATCTAAGGTCTATTACTTGATTCAAACACTTGTGATAATACCTTTGAAAAACCATTTCATGTGTTCAAATTGTATTTTGATATGTTTTAATACTTCTTTTACAATCTAAGGTCTATTAATTGATTGAAACACTTGTGATATCTTTGAAAAACAATTTCACGCGTTAAAATTGTGTTTTGATATGTTTATTACTTCTCTCATTTACAATCTGAGGTTTTACAACCTAGGAAACTATAAGAAAGTGAATGTTTTTTCAAAGATAATAATAATAGTTTAAAAGTATCTTAACTGTCGAAAACAAGCGTATTACTTAACTAATTGTTTGCAACTTGTTCTTTTCGCTATTAATTGATTGAAAGCACTTACGATATCTTTGAAAACCAATTTCATGTGTTCAAATTGTGTTTTGATATGTTTAATATTTCTCTTACAATCTTAGTCTATTAACTGATTGAAACACTTATGAATATCTTTGAAAAACAATTTCATGTGTTAAAATTGTGTTTTCATATGTTTAATACTTCTTTTACAATCTAAGGTCTATTACTTGATTCAAACACTTGTGATAATACCTTTGAAAAACCATTTCATGTTTTCAAATTGTATTTTGATATGTTTTAATACTTCTTTTACAATCTAAGGTCTATTAATTGATTGAAACACTTGTGATATCTTTGAAAAACAATTTCACGCGTTAAAATTGTGTTTTGATATGTTTATTACTTCTCTCATTTACAATCTGAGGTTTTACAACCTAGGAAACTATAAGAAAGTGAATGTTTTTTCAAAGATAATAATAATAGTTTAAAAGTATCTTAACTGTCGAAAACAAGCGTATTACTTAACTAAGTGTTTGCAACTTGTTCTTTTCGCTATTAATTGATTGAAAGCACTTACGATATCTTTGAAAACCAATTTCATGTGTTCAAATTGTGTTTTGATATGTTTAATATTTCTCTTACAATCTTAGTCTATTAACTGATTGAAACACTTATGAATATCTTTGAAAAACAATTTCATGTGTTAAAATTGTGTTTTCATATGTTTAATACTTCTTTTACAATCTAAGGTCTATTACTTGATTCAAACACTTGTGATAATACCTTTGAAAAACCATTTCATGTGTTCAAATTGTATTTTGATATGTTTTAATACTTCTTTTACAATCTAAGGTCTATTAATTGATTGAAACACTTGTGATATCTTTGAAAAACAACTTCACGCGTTAAAATTGTGTTTTGATATGTTTATTACTTCTCTCATTTACAATCTGAGGTTTTACAACCTAGGAAACTATAAGAAAGTGAATGTTTTTTCAAAGATAATAATAATAGTTTAAAAGTATCTTAACTGTCGAAAACAAGCGTATTACTTAACTAAGTGTTTGCAACTTGTTCTTTTCGCTATTAATTGATTGAAAGCACTTACGATATCTTTGAAAACCAATTTCATGTGTTCAAATTGTGTTTTGATATGTTTAATATTTCTCTTACAATCTTAGTCTATTAACTGATTGAAACACTTATGAATATCTTTGAAAAACAATTTCATGTGTTAAAATTGTGTTTTCATATGTTTAATACTTCTTTCACAATCTAAGGTCTATTACTTGATTGAAACACTTGTGATAATACCTTTGAAAAACCATTTCATGTGTTCAAATTGTATTTTGATATGTTTTAATACTTCTTTTACAATCTAAGGTCTATTAATTGATTGAAACACTTGTGATATCTTTGAAAAACAATTTCACGCGTTAAAATTGTGTTTTGATATGTTTATTACTTCTCTCATTTACAATCTGAGGTTTTACAACCTAGGAAACTATAAGAAAGTGAATGTTTTTTCAAATATAATAATAATAGTTTAAAAGTATCTTAACTGTCGAAAACAAGCGTATTACTTAACTAAGTGTTTGCAACTTGTTCTTTTCGCTATTAATTGATTGAAAACACTTACGATATCTTTGAAAACCAATTTCATGTGTTCAAATTGTGTTTTGATATGTTTAATATTTCTCTTACAATCTTAGTCTATTAACTGATTGAAACACTTATGAATATCTTTGAAAAACAATTTCATGTGTTAAAATAGTGTTTTCATATGTTTAATACTTCTTTTACAATCTAAGGTCTATTACTTGATTCAAACACTTGTGATAATACCTTTGAAAAACCATTTCATGTGTTCAAATTGTATTTTGATATGTTTTAATACTTCTTTTACAATCTAAGGTCTATTAATTGATTGAAACACTTGTGATATCTTTGAAAAACAACTTCACGCGTTAAAATTGTGTTTTGATATGTTTATTACTTCTCTCATTTACAATCTGAGGTTTTACAACCTAGGAAACTATAAGAAAGTGAATGTTTTTTCAAAGATAATAATAATAGTTTAAAAGTATCTTAACTGTCGAAAACAAGCGTATTACCTAACTGAGTGTTTGCAACTTGTTCTTTTCGCTATTAATTGATTGAAAGCACTTACGATATCTTTGAAAACCAATTTCATGTGTTCAAATTGTGTTTTGATATGTTTAATATTTCTCTTACAATCTTAGTCTATTAACTGATTGAAACACTTATGAATATCTTTGAAAAACAATTTCATGTGTTAAAATTGTGTTTTCATATGTTTAATACTTCTTTCACAATCTAAGGTCTATTACTTGATTGAAACACTTGTGATAATACCTTTGAAAAACCATTTCATGTGTTCAAATTGTATTTTGATATGTTTTAATACTTCTTTTACAATCTAAGGTCTATTAATTGATTGAAACACTTGTGATATCTTTGAAAAACAATTTCACGCGTTAAAATTGTGTTTTGATATGTTTATTACTTCTCTCATTTACAATCTGAGGTTTTACAACCTAGGAAACTATAAGAAAGTGAATGTTTTTTCAAATATAATAATAATAGTTTAAAAGTATCTTAACTGTCGAAAACAAGCGTATTACCTAACTGAGTGTTTGCAACTTGTTCTTTTCGCTATTAATTGATTGAAAGCACTTACGATATCTTTGAAAACCAATTTCATGTGTTCAAATTGTGTTTTGATATGTTTAATATTTCTCTTACAATCTTAGTCTATTAACTGATTGAAACACTTATGAATATCTTTGAAAAACAATTTTATGTGTTAAAATTGTGTTTTCATATGTTTAATACTTCTTTCACAATCTAAGGTCTATTACTTGATTGAAACACTTGTGATAATACCTTTGAAAAACCATTTCATGTGTTCAAATTGTATTTTGATATGTTTTAATACTTCTTTTACAATCTAAGGTCTATTAATTGATTGAAACACTTGTGATATCTTTGAAAAACAATTTCACGCGTTAAAATTGTGTTTTGATATGTTTATTACTTCTCTCATTTACAATCTGAGGTTTTACAACCTAGGAAACTATAAGAAAGTGAATGTTTTTTCAAATATAATAATAATAGTTTAAAAGTATCTTAACTGTCGAAAACAAGCGTATTACCTAACTGAGTGTTTGCAACTTGTTCTTTTCGCTATTAATTGATTGAAAGCACTTACGATATCTTTGAAAACCAATTTCATGTGTTCAAATTGTGTTTTGATATGTTTAATATTTCTCTTACAATCTTAGTCTATTAACTGATTGAAACACTTATGAATATCTTTGAAAAACAATTTCATGTGTTAAAATAGTGTTTTCATATGTTTAATACTTCTTTTACAATCTAAGGTCTATTACTTGATTCAAACACTTGTGATAATACCTTTGAAAAACCATTTCATGTGTTCAAATTGTATTTTGATATGTTTTAATACTTCTTTTACAATCTAAGGTCTATTAATTGATTGAAACACTTGTGATATCTTTGAAAAACAATTTCACGCGTTAAAATTGTGTTTTGATATGTTTATTACTTCTCTCATTTACAATCTGAGGTTTTACAACCTAGGAAACTATAAGAAAGTGAATGTTTTTTCAAAGATAATAATAATAGTTTAAAAGTATCTTAACTGTCGAAAACAAGCGTATTACCTAACTGAGTGTTTGCAACTTGTTCTTTTCGCTATTAATTGATTGAAAGCACTTACGATATCTTTGAAAACCAATTTCATGTGTTCAAATTGTGTTTTGATATGTTTAATATTTCTCTTACAATCTTAGTCTATTAACTGATTGAAACACTTATGAATATCTTTGAAAAACAATTTCATGTGTTAAAATTGTGTTTTCATATGTTTAATACTTCTTTTACAATCTAAAGTCTATTACTTGATTCAAACACTTGTGATCATACCTTTGAAAAACCATTTCATGTGTTCAAATTGTATTTTGATATGTTTTAATACTTATTTTACAATCTAAGGTCTATTAATTGATTGAAACACTTGTGATATCTTTGAAAAACAATTTCACGCGTTAAAATTGTGTTTTGATATGTTTATTACTTCTCTCATTTACAATCTGAGGTTTTACAACCTAGGAAACTATAAGAAAGTGAATGTTTTTTCAAAGATAATAATAATAGTTTAAAAGTATCTTAACTGTCGAAAACAAGCGTATTACCTAACTGAGTGTTTGCAACTTGTTCTTTTCGCTATTAATTGATTGAAAGCACTTACGATATCTTTGAAAACCAATTTCATGTGTTCAAATTGTGTTTTGATATGTTTAATATTTCTCTTACAATCTTAGTCTATTAACTGATTGAAACACTTATGAATATCTTTGAAAAACAATTTCATGTGTTAAAATTGTGTTTTCATATGTTTAATACTTCTTTTACAATCTAAAGTCTATTACTTGATTCAAACACTTGTGATCATACCTTTGAAAAACCATTTCATGTGTTCAAATTGTATTTTGATATGTTTTAATACTTATTTTACAATCTAAGGTCTATTAATTGATTGAAACACTTGTGATATCTTTGAAAAACAATTTCACGCGTTAAAATTGTGTTTTGATATGTTTATTACTTCTCTCATTTACAATCTGAGGTTTTACAACCTAGGAAACTATAAGAAAGTGAATGTTTTTTCAAAGATAATAATAATAGTTTAAAAGTATCTTAACTGTCGAAAACAAGCGTATTACCTAACTGAGTGTTTGCAACTTGTTCTTTTCGCTATTAATTGATTGAAAGCACTTACGATATCTTTGAAAACCAATTTCATGTGTTCAAATTGTGTTTTGATATGTTTAATATTTCTCTTACAATCTTAGTCTATTAACTGATTGAAACACTTATGAATATCTTTGAAAAACAATTTCATGTGTTAAAATAGTGTTTTCATATGTTTAATACTTCTTTTACAATCTAAGGTCTATTACTTGATTCAAACACTTGTGATAATACCTCTGAAAAACCATTTCATGTGTTCAAATTGTATTTTGATATGTTTTAATACTTCTTTTACAATCTAAGGTCTATTAATTGATTGAAACACTTGTGATATCTTTGAAAAACAATTTCACGCGTTAAAATTGTGTTTTGATATGTTTATTACTTCTCTCATTTACAATCTGAGGTTTTACAACCTAGGAAACTATAAGAAAGTGAATGTTTTTTCAAAGATAATAATAATAGTTTAAAAGTATCTTAACTGTCGAAAACAAGCGTATTACTTAACTAAGTGTTTGCAACTTGTTCTTTTCGCTATTAATTGATTGAAAGCACTTACGATATCTTTGAAAACCAATTTCATGTGTTCAAATTGTGTTTTGATATGTTTAATATTTCTCTTACAATCTTAGTCTATTAACTGATTGAAACACTTATGAATATCTTTGAAAAACAATTTCATGTGTTAAAATAGTGTTTTCATATGTTTAATACTTCTTTTACAATCTAAGGTCTATTACTTGATTCAAACACTTGTGATAATACCTCTGAAAAACCATTTCATGTGTTCAAATTGTATTTTGATATGTTTTAATACTTCTTTTACAATCTAAGGTCTATTAATTGATTGAAACACTTGTGATATCTTTGAAAAACAATTTCACGCGTTAAAATTGTGTTTTGATATGTTTATTACTTCTCTCATTTACAATCTGAGGTTTTACAACCTAGGAAACTATAAGAAAGTGAATGTTTTTTCAAAGATAATAATAATAGTTTAAAAGTATCTTAACTGTCGAAAACAAGCGTATTACCTAACTGAGTGTTTGCAACTTGTTCTTTTCGCTATTAATTGATTGAAAGCACTTACGATATCTTTGAAAACCAATTTCATGTGTTCAAATTGTGTTTTGATATGTTTAATATTTCTCTTACAATCTTAGTCTATTAACTGATTGAAACACTTATGAATATCTTTGAAAAACAATTTCATGTGTTAAAATAGTGTTTTCATATGTTTAATACTTCTTTTACAATCTAAGGTCTATTACTTGATTCAAACACTTGTGATAATACCTCTGAAAAACCATTTCATGTGTTCAAATTGTATTTTGATATGTTTTAATACTTCTTTTACAATCTAAGGTCTATTAATTGATTGAAACACTTGTGATATCTTTGAAAAACAATTTCACGCGTTAAAATTGTGTTTTGATATGTTTATTACTTCTCTCATTTACAATCTGAGGTTTTACAACCTAGGAAACTATAAGAAAGTGAATGTTTTTTCAAAGATAATAATAATAGTTTAAAAGTATCTTAACTGTCGAAAACAAGCGTATTACTTAACTAAGTGTTTGCAACTTGTTCTTTTCGCTATTAATTGATTGAAAGCACTTACGATATCTTTGAAAACCAATTTCATGTGTTCAAATTGTGTTTTGATATGTTTAATATTTCTCTTACAATCTTAGTCTATTAACTGATTGAAACACTTATGAATATCTTTGAAAAACAATTTCATGTGTTAAAATTGTGTTTTCATATGTTTAATACTTCTTTTACAATCTAAAGTCTATTACTTGATTCAAACACTTGTGATCATACCTTTGAAAAACCATTTCATGTGTTCAAATTGTATTTTGATATGTTTTAATACTTATTTTACAATCTAAGGTCTATTAATTGATTGAAACACTTGTGATATCTTTGAAAAACAATTTCACGCGTTAAAATTGTGTTTTGATATGTTTATTACTTCTCTCATTTACAATCTGAGGTTTTACAACCTAGGAAACTATAAGAAAGTGAATGTTTTTTCAAAGATAATAATAATAGTTTAAAAGTATCTTAACTGTCGAAAACAAGCGTATTACCTAACTGAGTGTTTGCAACTTGTTCTTTTCGCTATTAATTGATTGAAAGCACTTACGATATCTTTGAAAACCAATTTCATGTGTTCAAATTGTGTTTTGATATGTTTAATATTTCTCTTACAATCTTAGTCTATTAACTGATTGAAACACTTATGAATATCTTTGAAAAACAATTTCATGTGTTAAAATAGTGTTTTCATATGTTTAATACTTCTTTTACAATCTAAGGTCTATTACTTGATTCAAACACTTGTGATAATACCTTTGAAAAACCATTTCATGTGTTCAAATTGTATTTTGATATGTTTTAATACTTCTTTTACAATCTAAGGTCTATTAATTGATTGAAACACTTGTGATATCTTTGAAAAACAATTTCACGCGTTAAAATTGTGTTTTGATATGTTTATTACTTCTCTCATTTACAATCTGAGGTTTTACAACCTAGGAAACTATAAGAAAGTGAATGTTTTTTCAAAGATAATAATAATAGTTTAAAAGTATCTTAACTGTCGAAAACAAGCGTATTACTTAACTAAGTGTTTGCAACTTGTTCTTTTCGCTATTAATTGATTGAAAGCACTTACGATATCTTTGAAAACCAATTTCATGTGTTCAAATTGTGTTTTGATATGTTTAATATTTCTCTTACAATCTTAGTCTATTAACTGATTGAAACACTTATGAATATCTTTGAAAAACAATTTCATGTGTTAAAATTGTGTTTTCATATGTTTAATACTTCTTTTACAATCTAAAGTCTATTACTTGATTCAAACACTTGTGATCATACCTTTGAAAAACCATTTCATGTGTTCAAATTGTATTTTGATATGTTTTAATACTTATTTTACAATCTAAGGTCTATTAATTGATTGAAACACTTGTGATATCTTTGAAAAACAATTTCACGCGTTAAAATTGTGTTTTGATATGTTTATTACTTCTCTCATTTACAATCTGAGGTTTTACAACCTAGGAAACTATAAGAAAGTGAATGTTTTTTCAAAGATAATAATAATAGTTTAAAAGTATCTTAACTGTCGAAAACAAGCGTATTACCTAACTGAGTGTTTGCAACTTGTTCTTTTCGCTATTAATTGATTGAAAGCACTTACGATATCTTTGAAAACCAATTTCATGTGTTCAAATTGTGTTTTGATATGTTTAATATTTCTCTTACAATCTTAGTCTATTAACTGATTGAAACACTTATGAATATCTTTGAAAAACAATTTCATGTGTTAAAATAGTGTTTTCATATGTTTAATACTTCTTTTACAATCTAAGGTCTATTACTTGATTCAAACACTTGTGATAATACCTTTGAAAAACCATTTCATGTGTTCAAATTGTATTTTGATATGTTTTTAATACTTCTTTTACAATCTAAGGTCTATTAATTGATTGAAACACTTGTGATATCTTTGAAAAACAATTTCACGCGTTAAAATTGTGTTTTGATATGTTTATTACTTCTCTCATTTACAATCTGAGGTTTTACAACCTAGGAAACTATAAGAAAGTGAATGTTTTTTCAAAGATAATAATAATAGTTTAAAAGTATCTTAACTGTCGAAAACAAGCGTATTACCTAACTGAGTGTTTGCAACTTGTTCTTTTCGCTATTAATTGATTGAAAGCACTTACGATATCTTTGAAAACCAATTTCATGTGTTCAAATTGTGTTTTGATATGTTTAATATTTCTCTTACAATCTTAGTCTATTAACTGATTGAAACACTTATGAATATCTTTGAAAAACAATTTCATGTGTTAAAATAGTGTTTTCATATGTTTAATACTTCTTTTACAATCTAAGGTCTATTACTTGATTCAAACACTTGTGATAATACCTTTGAAAAACCATTTCATGTGTTCAAATTGTATTTTGATATGTTTTTAATACTTCTTTTACAATCTAAGGTCTATTAATTGATTGAAACACTTGTGATATCTTTGAAAAACAATTTCACGCGTTAAAATTGTGTTTTGATATGTTTATTACTTCTCTCATTTACAATCTGAGGTTTTACAACCTAGGAAACTATAAGAAAGTGAATGTTTTTTCAAAGATAATAATAATAGTTTAAAAGTATCTTAACTGTCGAAAACAAGGGTATTACTTAACTAAGTGTTTGCAACTTGTTCTTTTCGCTATTAATTGATTGAAAGCACTTACGATATCTTTGAAAACCAATTTCATGTGTTCAAATTGTGTTTTGATATGTTTAATATTTCTCTTACAATCTTAGTCTATTAACTGATTGAAACACTTGTGAATATCTTTGAAAAACAATTTCATGTGTTAAAATTGTGTTTTCATATGTTTAATACTTCTTTTACAATCTAAGGTCTATTACTTGATTGAAACACTTGTGATAATACCTTTGAAAACCATTTCATGTGTTCAAATTGTATTTTGATATGTTTTAATACTTCTTTTACAATCTAAGGTCTATTAATTGATTGAAACACTTGTGATATCTTTGAAAAACAATTTCACGCGTTAAAATTGTGTTTTGATATGTTTATTACTTCTCTCATTTACAATCTGAGGTTTTGCAACCTAGGAAACTATAAGAAAGTGAATGTTTTTTCAAATATAATAATAATAGTTTAAAAGTATCTTAACTGTCGAAAACAAGCGTATTACTTAACTAAGTGTTTGCAACTTGTTCTTTTCGCTATTAATTGATTGAAAACACTTACGATATCTTTGAAAACCAATTTCATGTGTTCAAATTGTGTTTTGATATGTTTAATATTTCTCTTACAATCTTAGTCTATTAACTGATTGAAACACTTATGAATATCTTTGAAAAACAATTTCATGTGTTAAAATTGTGTTTTCATATGTTTAATACTTCTTTTACAATCTAAAGTCTATTACTTGATTCAAACACTTGTAATCATGCCTTTGAAAAACCATTTCATGTGTTCAAATTGTATTTTGATATGTTTTAATACTTCTTTTACAATCTAAGGTCTATTAATTGATTGAAACACTTGTGATATCTTTGAAAAACAATTTCACGCGTTAAAATTGTGTTTTGATATGTTTATTACTTCTCTCATTTACAATCTGAGGTTTTACAACCTAGGAAACTATAAGAATGTGAATGTTTTTTCAAAGATAATAATAATAGTTTAAAAGTATCTTAACTGTCGAAAACAAGCGTATTACTTAACTAAGTGTTTGCAACTTGTTCTTTTCGCTATTAATTGATTGAAAGCACTTACGATATCTTTGAAAACCAATTTCATGTGTTCAAATTGTGTTTTGATATGTTTAATATTTCTCTTACAATCTTAGTCTATTAACTGATTGAAACACTTATGAATATCTTTGAAAAACAATTTCATGTGTTAAAATAGTGTTTTCATATGTTTAATACTTCTTTTACAATCTAAGGTCTATTACTTGATTCAAACACTTGTGATAATACCTTTGAAAAACCATTTCATGTGTTCAAATTGTATTTTGATATGTTTTAATACTTCTTTTACAATCTAAGGTCTATTAATTGATTGAAACACTTGTGATATCTTTGAAAAACAATTTCACGCGTTAAAATTGTGTTTTGATATGTTTATTACTTCTCTCATTTACAATCTGAGGTTTTACAACCTAGGAAACTATAAGAAAGTGAATGTTTTTTCAAAGATAATAATAATAGTTTAAAAGTATCTTAACTGTCGAAAACAAGCGTATTACTTAACTAAGTGTTTGCAACTTGTTCTTTTCGCTATTAATTGATTGAAAGCACTTACGATATCTTTGAAAACCAATTTCATGTGTTCAAATTGTGTTTTGATATGTTTAATATTTCTCTTACAATCTTAGTCTATTAACTGATTGAAACACTTATGAATATCTTTGAAAAACAATTTCATGTGTTAAAATTGTGTTTTCATATGTTTAATACTTCTTTTACAATCTAAAGTCTATTACTTGATTCAAACACTTGTGATCATACCTTTGAAAAACCATTTCATGTGTTCAAATTGTATTTTGATATGTTTTAATACTTATTTTACAATCTAAGGTCTATTAATTGATTGAAACACTTGTGATATCTTTGAAAAACAATTTCACGCGTTAAAATTGTGTTTTGATATGTTTATTACTTCTCTCATTTACAATCTGAGGTTTTACAACCTAGGAAACTATAAGAAAGTGAATGTTTTTTCAAAGATAATAATAATAGTTTAAAAGTATCTTAACTGTCGAAAACAAGCGTATTACCTAACTGAGTGTTTGCAACTTGTTCTTTTCGCTATTAATTGATTGAAAGCACTTACGATATCTTTGAAAACCAATTTCATGTGTTCAAATTGTGTTTTGATATGTTTAATATTTCTCTTACAATCTTAGTCTATTAACTGATTGAAACACTTATGAATATCTTTGAAAAACAATTTAATGTGTTAAAATAGTGTTTTCATATGTTTAATACTTCTTTTACAATCTAAGGTCTATTACTTGATTCAAACACTTGTGATAATACCTCTGAAAAACCATTTCATGTGTTCAAATTGTATTTTGATATGTTTTAATACTTCTTTTACAATCTAAGGTCTATTAATTGATTGAAACACTTGTGATATCTTTGAAAAACAATTTCACGCGTTAATATTGTGTTTTGATATGTTTATTACTTCTCTCATTTACAATCTGAGGTTTTACAACCTAGGAAACTATAAGAAAGTGAATGTTTTTTCAAAGATAATAATAATAGTTTAAAAGTATCTTAACTGTCGAAAACAAGCGTATTACTTAACTAAGTGTTTGCAACTTGTTCTTTTCGCTATTAATTGATTGAAAGCACTTACGATATCTTTGAAAACCAATTTCATGTGTTCAAATTGTGTTTTGATATGTTTAATATTTCTCTTACAATCTTAGTCTATTAACTGATTGAAACACTTATGAATATCTTTGAAAAACAATTTCATGTGTTAAAATTGTGTTTTCATATGTTTAATACTTCTTTTACAATCTAAAGTCTATTACTTGATTCAAACACTTGTGATCATACCTTTGAAAAACCATTTCATGTGTTCAAATTGTATTTTGATATGTTTTAATACTTATTTTACAATCTAAGGTCTATTAATTGATTGAAACACTTGTGATATCTTTGAAAAACAATTTCACGCGTTAAAATTGTGTTTTGATATGTTTATTACTTCTCTCATTTACAATCTGAGGTTTTACAACCTAGGAAACTATAAGAAAGTGAATGTTTTTTCAAAGATAATAATAATAGTTTAAAAGTATCTTAACTGTCGAAAACAAGCGTATTACCTAACTGAGTGTTTGCAACTTGTTCTTTTCGCTATTAATTGATTGAAAGCACTTACGATATCTTTGAAAACCAATTTCATGTGTTCAAATTGTGTTTTGATATGTTTAATATTTCTCTTACAATCTTAGTCTATTAACTGATTGAAACACTTATGAATATCTTTGAAAAACAATTTCATGTGTTAAAATAGTGTTTTCATATGTTTAATACTTCTTTTACAATCTAAGGTCTATTACTTGATTCAAACACTTGTGATAATACCTCTGAAAAACCATTTCATGTGTTCAAATTGTATTTTGATATGTTTTAATACTTCTTTTACAATCTAAGGTCTATTAATTGATTGAAACACTTGTGATATCTTTGAAAAACAATTTCACGCGTTAAAATTGTGTTTTGATATGTTTATTACTTCTCTCATTTACAATCTGAGGTTTTACAACCTAGGAAACTATAAGAAAGTGAATGTTTTTTCAAAGATAATAATAATAGTTTAAAAGTATCTTAACTGTCGAAAACAAGCGTATTACTTAACTAAGTGTTTGCAACTTGTTCTTTTCGCTATTAATTGATTGAAAGCACTTACGATATCTTTGAAAACCAATTTCATGTGTTCAAATTGTGTTTTGATATGTTTAATATTTCTCTTACAATCTTAGTCTATTAACTGATTGAAACACTTATGAATATCTTTGAAAAACAATTTCATGTGTTAAAATAGTGTTTTCATATGTTTAATACTTCTTTTACAATCTAAGGTCTATTACTTGATTCAAACACTTGTGATAATACCTCTGAAAAACCATTTCATGTGTTCAAATTGTATTTTGATATGTTTTAATACTTCTTTTACAATCTAAGGTCTATTAATTGATTGAAACACTTGTGATATCTTTGAAAAACAATTTCACGCGTTAAAATTGTGTTTTGATATGTTTATTACTTCTCTCATTTACAATCTGAGGTTTTACAACCTAGGAAACTATAAGAAAGTGAATGTTTTTTCAAAGATAATAATAATAGTTTAAAAGTATCTTAACTGTCGAAAACAAGCGTATTACCTAACTGAGTGTTTGCAACTTGTTCTTTTCGCTATTAATTGATTGAAAGCACTTACGATATCTTTGAAAACCAATTTCATGTGTTCAAATTGTGTTTTGATATGTTTAATATTTCTCTTACAATCTTAGTCTATTAACTGATTGAAACACTTATGAATATCTTTGAAAAACAATTTCATGTGTTAAAATAGTGTTTTCATATGTTTAATACTTCTTTTACAATCTAAGGTCTATTACTTGATTCAAACACTTGTGATAATACCTCTGAAAAACCATTTCATGTGTTCAAATTGTATTTTGATATGTTTTAATACTTCTTTTACAATCTAAGGTCTATTAATTGATTGAAACACTTGTGATATCTTTGAAAAACAATTTCACGCGTTAAAATTGTGTTTTGATATGTTTATTACTTCTCTCATTTACAATCTGAGGTTTTACAACCTAGGAAACTATAAGAAAGTGAATGTTTTTTCAAAGATAATAATAATAGTTTAAAAGTATCTTAACTGTCGAAAACAAGCGTATTACCTAACTGAGTGTTTGCAACTTGTTCTTTTCGCTATTAATTGATTGAAAGCACTTACGATATCTTTGAAAACCAATTTCATGTGTTCAAATTGTGTTTTGATATGTTTAATATTTCTCTTACAATCTTAGTCTATTAACTGATTGAAACACTTATGAATATCTTTGAAAAACAATTTCATGTGTTAAAATAGTGTTTTCATATGTTTAATACTTCTTTTACAATCTAAGGTCTATTACTTGATTCAAACACTTGTGATAATACCTCTGAAAAACCATTTCATGTGTTCAAATTGTATTTTGATATGTTTTAATACTTCTTTTACAATCTAAGGTCTATTAATTGATTGAAACACTTGTGATATCTTTGAAAAACAATTTCACGCGTTAAAATTGTGTTTTGATATGTTTATTACTTCTCTCATTTACAATCTGAGGTTTTACAACCTAGGAAACTATAAGAAAGTGAATGTTTTTTCAAAGATAATAATAATAGTTTAAAAGTATCTTAACTGTCGAAAACAAGCGTATTACTTAACTAAGTGTTTGCAACTTGTTCTTTTCGCTATTAATTGATTGAAAGCACTTACGATATCTTTGAAAACCAATTTCATGTGTTCAAATTGTGTTTTGATATGTTTAATATTTCTCTTACAATCTTAGTCTATTAACTGATTGAAACACTTATGAATATCTTTGAAAAACAATTTCATGTGTTAAAATTGTGTTTTCATATGTTTAATACTTCTTTTACAATCTAAAGTCTATTACTTGATTCAAACACTTGTGATCATACCTTTGAAAAACCATTTCATGTGTTCAAATTGTATTTTGATATGTTTTAATACTTATTTTACAATCTAAGGTCTACTAATTGATTGAAACACTTGTGATATCTTTGAAAAACAATTTCACGCGTTAAAATTGTGTTTTGATATGTTTATTACTTCTCTCATTTACAATCTGAGGTTTTACAACCTAGGAAACTATAAGAAAGTGAATGTTTTTTCAAAGATAACAATAATAGTTTAAAAGTATCTTAACTGTCGAAAACAAGCGTATTACCTAACTGAGTGTTTGCAACTTGTTCTTTTCGCTATTAATTGATTGAAAGCACTTACGATATCTTTGAAAACCAATTTCATGTGTTCAAATTGTGTTTTGATATGTTTAATATTTCTCTTACAATCTTAGTCTATTAACTGATTGAAACACTTATGAATATCTTTGAAAAACAATTTCATGTGTTAAAATAGTGTTTTCATATGTTTAATACTTCTTTTACAATCTAAGGTCTATTACTTGATTCAAACACTTGTGATAATACCTTTGAAAAACCATTTCATGTGTTCAAATTGTATTTTGATATGTTTTAATACTTCTTTTACAATCTAAGGTCTATTAATTGATTGAAACACTTGTGATATCTTTGAAAAACAATTTCACGCGTTAAAATTGTGTTTTGATATGTTTATTACTTCTCTCATTTACAATCTGAGGTTTTACAACCTAGGAAACTATAAGAAAGTGAATGTTTTTTCAAAGATAATAATAATAGTTTAAAAGTATCTTAACTGTCGAAAACAAGCGTATTACCTAACTGAGTGTTTGCAACTTGTTCTTTTCGCTATTAATTGATTGAAAGCACTTACGATATCTTTGAAAACCAATTTCATGTGTTCAAATTGTGTTTTGATATGTTTAATATTTCTCTTACAATCTTAGTCTATTAACTGATTGAAACACTTATGAATATCTTTGAAAAACAATTTCATGTGTTAAAATTGTGTTTTCATATGTTTAATACTTCTTTTACAATCTAAAGTCTATTACTTGATTCAAACACTTGTGATCATACCTTTGAAAAACCATTTCATGTGTTCAAATTGTATTTTGATATGTTTTAATACTTATTTTACAATCTAAGGTCTACTAATTGATTGAAACACTTGTGATATCTTTGAAAAACAATTTCACGCGTTAAAATTGTGTTTTGATATGTTTATTACTTCTCTCATTTACAATCTGAGGTTTTACAACCTAGGAAACTATAAGAAAGTGAATGTTTTTTCAAAGATAACAATAATAGTTTAAAAGTATCTTAACTGTCGAAAACAAGCGTATTACCTAACTGAGTGTTTGCAACTTGTTCTTTTCGCTATTAATTGATTGAAAGCACTTACGATATCTTTGAAAACCAATTTCATGTGTTCAAATTGTGTTTTGATATGTTTAATATTTCTCTTACAATCTTAGTCTATTAACTGATTGAAACACTTATGAATATCTTTGAAAAACAATTTCATGTGTTAAAATAGTGTTTTCATATGTTTAATACTTCTTTTACAATCTAAGGTCTATTACTTGATTCAAACACTTGTGATAATACCTTTGAAAAACCATTTCATGTGTTCAAATTGTATTTTGATATGTTTTAATACTTCTTTTACAATCTAAGGTCTATTAATTGATTGAAACACTTGTGATATCTTTGAAAAACAATTTCACGCGTTAAAATTGTGTTTTGATATGTTTATTACTTCTCTCATTTACAATCTGAGGTTTTACAACCTAGGAAACTATAAGAAAGTGAATGTTTTTTCAAAGATAATAATAATAGTTTAAAAGTATCTTAACTGTCGAAAACAAGCGTATTACCTAACTGAGTGTTTGCAACTTGTTCTTTTCGCTATTAATTGATTGAAAGCACTTACGATATCTTTGAAAACCAATTTCATGTGTTCAAATTGTGTTTTGATATGTTTAATATTTCTCTTACAATCTTAGTCTATTAACTGATTGAAACACTTATGAATATCTTTGAAAAACAATTTCATGTGTTAAAATAGTGTTTTCATATGTTTAATACTTCTTTTACAATCTAAGGTCTATTACTTGATTCAAACACTTGTGATAATACCTTTGAAAAACCATTTCATGTGTTCAAATTGTATTTTGATATGTTTTAATACTTCTTTTACAATCTAAGGTCTATTAATTGATTGAAACACTTGTGATATCTTTGAAAAACAATTTCACGCGTTAAAATTGTGTTTTGATATGTTTATTACTTCTCTCATTTACAATCTGAGGTTTTACAACCTAGGAAACTATAAGAAAGTGAATGTTTTTTCAAAGATAATAATAATAGTTTAAAAGTATCTTAACTGTCGAAAACAAGCGTATTACTTAACTAAGTGTTTGCAACTTGTTCTTTTCGCTATTAATTGATTGAAAGCACTTACGATATCTTTGAAAACCAATTTCATGTGTTCAAATTGTGTTTTGATATGTTTAATATTTCTCTTACAATCTTAGTCTATTAACTGATTGAAACACTTATGAATATCTTTGAAAAACAATTTCATGTGTTAAAATAGTGTTTTCATATGTTTAATACTTCTTTTACAATCTAAGGTCTATTACTTGATTCAAACACTTGTGATAATACCTTTGAAAAACCATTTCATGTGTTCAAATTGTATTTTGATATGTTTTAATACTTCTTTTACAATCTAAGGTCTATTAATTGATTGAAACACTTGTGATATCTTTGAAAAACAATTTCACGCGTTAAAATTGTGTTTTGATATGTTTATTACTTCTCTCATTTACAATCTGAGGTTTTACAACCTAGGAAACTATAAGAAAGTGAATGTTTTTTCAAAGATAATAATAATAGTTTAAAAGTATCTTAACTGTCGAAAACAAGCGTATTACTTAACTCAGTGTTTGCAACTTGTTCTTTTCGCTATTAATTGATTGAAAGCACTTACGATATCTTTGAAAACCAATTTCATGTGTTCAAATTGTGTTTTGATATGTTTAATATTTCTCTTACAATCTTAGTCTATTAACTGATTGAAACACTTATGAATATCTTTGAAAAACAATTTCATGTGTTAAAATAGTGTTTTCATATGTTTAATACTTCTTTTACAATCTAAGGTCTATTACTTGATTCAAACACTTGTGATAATACCTTTGAAAAACCATTTCATGTGTTCAAATTGTATTTTGATATGTTTTAATACTTCTTTTACAATCTAAGGTCTATTAATTGATTGAAACACTTGTGATATCTTTGAAAAACAATTTCACGCGTTAAAATTGTGTTTTGATATGTTTATTACTTCTCTCATTTACAATCTGAGGTTTTACAACCTAGGAAACTATAAGAAAGTGAATGTTTTTTCAAAGATAATAATAATAGTTTAAAAGTATCTTAACTGTCGAAAACAAGCGTATTACTTAACTAAGTGTTTGCAACTTGTTCTTTTCGCTATTAATTGATTGAAAGCACTTACGATATCTTTGAAAACCAATTTCATGTGTTCAAATTGTGTTTTGATATGTTTAATATTTCTCTTACAATCTTAGTCTATTAACTGATTGAAACACTTATGAATATCTTTGAAAAACAATTTCATGTGTTAAAATTGTGTTTTCATATGTTTAATACTTCTTTTACAATCTAAGGTCTATTACTTGATTCAAACACTTGTGATAATACCTTTGAAAAACCATTTCATGTGTTCAAATTGTATTTTGATATGTTTTAATACTTCTTTTACAATCTAAGGTCTATTAATTGATTGAAACACTTGTGATATCTTTGAAAAACAATTTCACGCGTTAAAATTGTGTTTTGATATGTTTATTACTTCTCTCATTTACAATCTGAGGTTTTACAACCTAGGAAACTATAAGAAAGTGAATGTTTTTTCAAAGATAATAATAATAGTTTAAAAGTATCTTAACTGTCGAAAACAAGCGTATTACTTAACTAAGTGTTTGCAACTTGTTCTTTTCGCTATTAATTGATTGAAAGCACTTACGATATCTTTGAAAACCAATTTCATGTGTTCAAATTGTGTTTTGATATGTTTAATATTTCTCTTACAATCTTAGTCTATTAACTGATTGAAACACTTATGAATATCTTTGAAAAACAATTTCATGTGTTAAAATAGTGTTTTCATATGTTTAATACTTCTTTTACAATCTAAGGTCTATTACTTGATTCAAACACTTGTGATAATACCTTTGAAAAACCATTTCATGTGTTCAAATTGTATTTTGATATGTTTTAATACTTCTTTTACAATCTAAGGTCTATTAATTGATTGAAACACTTGTGATATCTTTGAAAAACAATTTCACGCGTTAAAATTGTGTTTTGATATGTTTATTACTTCTCTCATTTACAATCTGAGGTTTTACAACCTAGGAAACTATAAGAAAGTGAATGTTTTTTCAAAGATAACAATAATAGTTTAAAAGTATCTTAACTGTCGAAAACAAGCGTATTACCTAACTGAGTGTTTGCAACTTGTTCTTTTCGCTATTAATTGATTGAAAGCACTTACGATATCTTTTAAAACCAATTTCATGTGTTCAAATTGTGTTTTGGTATGTTCAATATTTCTCTTACAATCCTAGTCTATTAACTGGTTGAAACACTTATGAATATCTTTGAAAAACAATTTCATGTGTTAAAATTGTGTTTTCATATGTTTAATACTTCTTTTACAATCTAAGGTCTATTACTTGATTCAAACACTTGTGGTAATACACTTGTGATAATACACTCAGTTTTTCAAGTGTGATAATACACTTGTGATAATACCTTTTCATGCTTTCAATCAATTAATAGCGAAAAGAACAAGTTGCAAACACTCAGTTAGGTAATACGCTTGTTTTCGACAGTTAAGATACTTTTAAAACTATTATTATACAGAACATTCACTTTCTTATAGTTTCCTAGGTTGTAAAACCTCAGATTGTAAATGAGAGAAGTAATAAACATATCAAAACACAATTTTAACACGTGAAATTGTTTTTCAAAGATATCACAAGTGTTTCAATCAATTAATAGACCTTAGATTGTAAAAGAAGTATTAAAAACATATCAAAATACAATTTGAACACATGAAATGGTTTTTCAAAGGTATTATCACAAGTGTTTGAATCAAGTAATAGACCTTAGATTGTAAAAGAAGTATTAAACATATGAAAACACAATTTTAACACATGAAATTGTTTTTCAAAGATATTCATAAGTGTTTCAACCAGTTAATAGACTAGGATTGTAAGAGAAATATTGAACATACCAAAACACAATTTGAACACATGAAATTGGTTTTCAAAGATATCGTAAGTGCTTTCAATCAATTAATAGCGAAAAGAACAAGTTGCAAACACTCAGTTAGGTAATACGCTTGTTTTCGACAGTTAAGATACTTTTAAAACTATTATTATACAGAACATTCACTTTCTTATAGTTTCCTAGGTTGTAAAACCTCAGATTGTAAATGAGAGAAGTAATAAACATATCAAAACACAATTTTAACACGTGAAATTGTTTTTCAAAGATATCACAAGTGTTTCAATCAATTAATAGACCTTAGATTGTAAAAGAAGTATTAAAAACATATCAAAATACAATTTGAACACATGAAATGGTTTTTCAAAGGTATTATCACAAGTGTTTGAATCAAGTAATAGACCTTAGATTGTAAAAGAAGTATTAAACATATGAAAACACAATTTTAACACATGAAATTGTTTTTCAAAGATATTCATAAGTGTTTCAACCAGTTAATAGACTACGATTGTAAGAGAAATATTGAACATACCAAAACACAAATTAAACACATGAAATTGGTTTTCAAAGATATCGTAAGTGCTTTCAATCAATTAATAGCGAAAAGAACAAGTTGCAAACACTCAGTTAGGTAATACGCTTGTTTTCGACAGTTAAGATACTTTTAAAACTATTATTATACAGAACATTCACTTTCTTATAGTTTCCTAGGTTGTAAAACCTCAGATTGTAAATGAGAGAAGTAATAAACATATCAAAACACAATTTTAACACGTGAAATTGTTTTTCAAAGATATCACAAGTGTTTCAATCAATTAATAGACCTTAGATTGTAAAAGAAGTATTAAAAACATATCAAAATACAATTTGAACACATGAAATGGTTTTTCAAAGGTATTATCACAAGTGTTTGAATCAAGTAATAGACCTTAGATTGTAAAAGAAGTATTAAACATATGAAAACACAATTTTAACACATGAAATTGTTTTTCAAAGATATTCATAAGTGTTTCAACCAGTTAATAGACTAGGATTGTAAGAGAAATATTGAACATACCAAAACACAATTTGAACACATGAAATTGGTTTTCAAAGATATCGTAAGTGCTTTCAATCAATTAATAGCGAAAAGAACAAGTTGCAAACACTCAGTTAGGTAATACGCTTGTTTTCGACAGTTAAGATACTTTTAAAACTATTATTATACAGAACATTCACTTTCTTATAGTTTCCTAGGTTGTAAAACCTCAGATTGTAAATGAGAGAAGTAATAAACATATCAAAACACAATTTTAACACGTGAAATTGTTTTTCAAAGATATCACAAGTGTTTCAATCAATTAATAGACCTTAGATTGTAAAAGAAGTATTAAAAACATATCAAAATACAATTTGAACACATGAAATGGTTTTTCAAAGGTATTATCACAAGTGTTTGAATCAAGTAATAGACCTTAGATTGTAAAAGAAGTATTAAACATATGAAAACACAATTTTAACACATGAAATTGTTTTTCAAAGATATTCATAAGTGTTTCAACCAGTTAATAGACTAGGATTGTAAGAGAAATATTGAACATACCAAAACACAATTTGAACACATGAAATTGGTTTTCAAAGATATCGTAAGTGCTTTCAATCAATTAATAACGAAAAGAACAAGTTGCAAACACTCAGTTAGGTAATACGCTTGTTTTCGACAGTTAAGATACTTTTAAAACTATTATTATACAGAACATTCACTTTCTTATAGTTTCCTAGGTTGTAAAACCTCAGATTGTAAATGAGAGAAGTAATAAACATATCAAAACACAATTTTAACACGTGAAATTGTTTTTCAAAGATATCACAAGTGTTTCAATCAATTAATAGACCTTAGATTGTAAAAGAAGTATTAAAAACATATCAAAATACAATTTGAACACATGAAATGGTTTTTCAAAGGTATTATCACAAGTGTTTGAATCAAGTAATAGACCTTAGATTGTAAAAGAAGTATTAAACATATGAAAACACAATTTTAACACATGAAATTGTTTTTCAAAGATATTCATAAGTGTTTCAACCAGTTAATAGACTAGGATTGTAAGAGAAATATTGAACATACCAAAACACAATTTGAACACATGAAATTGGTTTTCAAAGATATCGTAAGTGCTTTCAATCAATTAATAGCGAAAAGAACAAGTTGCAAACACTCAGTTAGGTAATACGCTTGTTTTCGACAGTTAAGATACTTTTAAAACTATTATTATACAGAACATTCACTTTCTTATAGTTTCCTAGGTTGTAAAACCTCAGATTGTAAATGAGAGAAGTAATAAACATATCAAAACACAATTTTAACACGTGAAATTGTTTTTCAAAGATATCACAAGTGTTTCAATCAATTAATAGACCTTAGATTGTAAAAGAAGTATTAAAAACATATCAAAATACAATTTGAACACATGAAATGGTTTTTCAAAGGTATTATCACAAGTGTTTGAATCAAGTAATAGACCTTAGATTGTAAAAGAAGTATTAAACATATGAAAACACAATTTTAACACATGAAATTGTTTTTCAAAGATATTCATAAGTGTTTCAACCAGTTAATAGACTAGGATTGTAAGAGAAATATTGAACATACCAAAACACAATTTGAACACATGAAATTGGTTTTCAAAGATATCGTAAGTGCTTTCAATCAATTAATAGCGAAAAGAACAAGTTGCAAACACTCAGTTAGGTAATACGCTTGTTTTCGACAGTTAAGATACTTTTAAAACTATTATTATACAGAACATTCACTTTCTTATAGTTTCCTAGGTTGTAAAACCTCAGATTGTAAATGAGAGAAGTAATAAACATATCAAAACACAATTTTAACACGTGAAATTGTTTTTCAAAGATATCACAAGTGTTTCAATCAATTAATAGACCTTAGATTGTAAAAGAAGTATTAAAAACATATCAAAATACAATTTGAACACATGAAATGGTTTTTCAAAGGTATTATCACAAGTGTTTGAATCAAGTAATAGACCTTAGATTGTAAAAGAAGTATTAAACATATGAAAACACAATTTTAACACATGAAATTGTTTTTCAAAGATATTCATAAGTGTTTCAACCAGTTAATAGACTAGGATTGTAAGAGAAATATTGAACATACCAAAACACAATTTGAACACATGAAATTGGTTTTCAAAGATATCGTAAGTGCTTTCAATCAATTAATAGCGAAAAGAACAAGTTGCAAACACTCAGTTAGGTAATACGCTTGTTTTCGACAGTTAAGATACTTTTAAAACTATTATTATACAGAACATTCACTTTCTTATAGTTTCCTAGGTTGTAAAACCTCAGATTGTAAATGAGAGAAGTAATAAACATATCAAAACACAATTTTAACACGTGAAATTGTTTTTCAAAGATATCACAAGTGTTTCAATCAATTAATAGACCTTAGATTGTAAAAGAAGTATTAAAAACATATCAAAATACAATTTGAACACATGAAATGGTTTTTCAAAGGTATTATCACAAGTGTTTGAATCAAGTAATAGACCTTAGATTGTAAAAGAAGTATTAAACATATGAAAACACAATTTTAACACATGAAATTGTTTTTCAAAGATATTCATAAGTGTTTCAACCAGTTAATAGACTAGGATTGTAAGAGAAATATTGAACATACCAAAACACAATTTGAACACATGAAATTGGTTTTCAAAGATATCGTAAGTGCTTTCAATCAATTAATAGCGAAAAGAACAAGTTGCAAACACTCAGTTAGGTAATACGCTTGTTTTCGACAGTTAAGATACTTTTAAAACTATTATTATACAGAACATTCACTTTCTTATAGTTTCCTAGGTTGTAAAACCTCAGATTGTAAATGAGAGAAGTAATAAACATATCAAAACACAATTTTAACACGTGAAATTGTTTTTCAAAGATATCACAAGTGTTTCAATCAATTAATAGACCTTAGATTGTAAAAGAAGTATTAAAACATATCAAAATACAATTTGAACACATGAAATGGTTTTTCAAAGGTATTATCACAAGTGTTTGAATCAAGTAATAGACCTTAGATTGTAAAAGAAGTATTAAACATATGAAAACACAATTTTAACACGTGAAATTGTTTTTCAAAGATATCACAAGTGTTTCAATCAACTAATAGACCTTGGATTGTAAAAGAAGTATTAAAAACATATCAAAACACAATTTGAACACATGAAATTGGTTTTCAAAGATATCGTAAGTGCTTTCAATCAATTAATAGCGAAAAGAACAAGTTGCAAACACTCAGTTAAGTAATACGCTTGTTTTCGACAATTAAGATACTTTTAAAACTATTATTATACAGAACATTCACTTTCTTATAGTTTCCTAGGTTGTAAAACCTCAGATTGTAAATGAGAGAAGTAATAAACATATCAAAACACAATTTTAACACGTGAAATTGTTTTTCAAAGATATCACAAGTGTTTCAATCAATTAATAGACCTTAGATTGTAAAAGAAGTATTAAAAACATATCAAAATACAATTTGAACACATGAAATGGTTTTTCAAAGGTATTATCACAAGTGTTTGAATCAAGTAATAGACCTTAGATTGTAAAAGAAGTATTAAACATATGAAAACACAATTTTAACACATGAAATTGTTTTTCAAAGATATTCATAAGTGTTTCAACCAGTTAATAGACTAGGATTGTAAGAGAAATATTAAACATATCAAAACACAATTTGAACACATGAAATTGGTTTTCAAAGATATCGTAAGTGCTTTCAATCAATTAATAGCGAAAAGAACAAGTTGCAAACACTCAGTTAAGTAATACGCTTGTTTTCGACAGTTAAGATACTTTTAAAACTATTATTATACAGAACATTCACTTTCTTATAGTTTCCTAGGTTGTAAAACCTCAGATTGTAAATGAGAGAAGTAATAAACATATCAAAACACAATTTTAACACGTGAAATTGTTTTTCAAAGATATCACAAGTGTTTCAATCAATTAATAGACCTTAGATTGTAGAAGAAGTATTAAAAACATATCAAAATACAATTTGAACACATGAAATGGTTTTTCAAAGGTATTATCACAAGTGTTTGAATCAAGTAATAGACCTTAGATTGTAAAAGAAGTATTAAACATATGAAAACACAGTTTTAACACATGAAATTGTGTTTCAAAGATATTCATAAGTGTTTCAACCAGTTAATAGACTAGGATTGTAAGAGAAATATTAAACATATCAAAACACAATTTGAACACATGAAATTGGTTTTCAAAGATATCGTAAGTGCTTTCAATCAATTAATAGCGAAAAGAACAAGTTGCAAATACTTAGTTAAGTAATACGCTTGTTTTCGACAGTTAAGATACTCTTAAAACTATTATTATACAGAACATTCACTTTCTTATAGTTTCCTAGGTTGTAAAACCTCAGATTGTAAATGAGAGAAGTAATAAACATATCAAAACACAATTTTAACACGTGAAATTGTTTTTCAAAGATATCACAAGTGTTTCAATCAATTAATAGACCTTAGATTGTAAAAGAAGTATTAAAAACATATCAAAATACAATTTGAACACATGAAATGGTTTTTCAAAGGTATTATCACAAGTGTTTGAATCAAGTAATAGACCTTAGATTGTAAAAGAAGTATTAAACATATGAAAACACAATTTTAACACATGGAATTGTTTTTCAAAGATATTCATAAGTGTTTCAACCAGTTAATAGACTAGGATTGTAAGAGAAATATTAAACATATCAAAACACAATTTGAACACATGAAATTGGTTTTCAAAGATATCGTAAGTGCTTTCAATCAATTAATAGCGAAAAGAACAAGTTGCAAACACTTAGTTAAGTAATACGCTTGTTTTCGACAGTTAAGATACTCTTAAAACTATTATTATACAGAACATTCACTTTCTTATAGTTTCCTAGGTTGTAAAACCACAGATTGTAAATGAGAGAAGTAATAAACATATCAAAACACAATTTTAACACGTGAAATTGTTTTTCAAAGATATCACAAGTGTTTCAATCAATTAATAGACCTTAGATTGTAAAAGAAGTATTAAAAACATATCAAAATACAATTTGAACACATGAAATGGTTTTTCAAAGGTATTATCACAAGTGTTTGAATCAAGTAATAGACCTTAGATTGTAAAAGAAGTATTAAACATATGAAAACACAATTTTAACACATGGAATTGTTTTTCAAAGATATTCATAAGTGTTTCAACCAGTTAATAGACTAGGATTGTAAGAGAAATATTAAACATATCAAAACACAATTTGAACATATGAAATTGGTTTTCAAAGATATCGTAAGTGCTTTCAATCAATTAATAGCGAAAAGAACAAGTTGCAAACACTTAGTTAAGTAATACGCTTGTTTTCGACAGTTAAGATACTTTTAAAACTATTATTATACAGAACATTCACTTTCTTATAGTTTCCTAGGTTGTAAAACCTCAGATTGTAAATGAGAGAAGTAATAAACATATCAAAACACAATTTTAACACGTGAAATTGTTTTTCAAAGATATCACAAGTGTTTCAATCAATTAATAGACCTTAGATTGTAAAAGAAGTATTAAAAACATATCAAAATACAATTTGAACACATGAAATTGTTTTTCAAAGGTATTATCACAAGTGTTTGAATCAAGTAATAGACCTTAGATTGTAAAAGAAGTATTAAACATATGAAAACACAATTTTAACACATGAAATTGTTTTTCAAAGATATTCATAAGTGTTTCAACCAGTTAATAGACTAGGATTGTAAGAGAAATATTGAACATACCAAAACACAATTTGAACACATGAAATTGGTTTTCAAAGATATCGTAAGTGCTTTCAATCAATTAATAGCGAAAAGAACAAGTTGCAAACACTCAGTTAGGTAATACGCTTGTTTTCGACAGTTAAGATACTTTTAAAACTATTATTATACAGAACATTCACTTTCTTATAGTTTCCTAGGTTGTAAAACCTCAGATTGTAAATGAGAGAAGTAATAAACATATCAAAACACAATTTTAACACGTGAAATTGTTTTTCAAAGATATCACAAGTGTTTCAATCAATTAATAGACCTTAGATTGTAAAAGAAGTATTAAAAACATATCAAAATACAATTTGAACACATGAAATGGTTTTTCAAAGGTATTATCACAAGTGTTTGAATCAAGTAATAGACCTTAGATTGTAAAAGAAGTATTAAACATATGAAAACACAATTTTAACACATGAAATTGTTTTTCAAAGATATTCATAAGTGTTTCAACCAGTTAATAGACTAGGATTGTAAGAGAAATATTGAACATACCAAAACACAATTTGAACACATGAAATTGGTTTTCAAAGATATCGTAAGTGCTTTCAATCAATTAATAGCGAAAAGAACAAGTTGCAAACACTCAGTTAGGTAATACGCTTGTTTTCGACAGTTAAGATACTTTTAAAACTATTATTATACAGAACATTCACTTTCTTATAGTTTCCTAGGTTGTAAAACCTCAGATTGTAAATGAGAGAAGTAATAAACATATCAAAACACAATTTTAACACGTGAAATTGTTTTTCAAAGATATCACAAGTGTTTCAATCAATTAATAGACCTTAGATTGTAAAAGAAGTATTAAAAACATATCAAAATACAATTTGAACACATGAAATGGTTTTTCAAAGGTATTATCACAAGTGTTTGAATCAAGTAATAGACCTTAGATTGTAAAAGAAGTATTAAACATATGAAAACACAATTTTAACACATGAAATTGTTTTTCAAAGATATTCATAAGTGTTTCAACCAGTTAATAGACTAGGATTGTAAGAGAAATATTGAACATACCAAAACACAATTTGAACACATGAAATTGGTTTTCAAAGATATCGTAAGTGCTTTCAATCAATTAATAGCGAAAAGAACAAGTTGCAAACACTCAGTTAGGTAATACGCTTGTTTTCGACAGTTAAGATACTTTTAAAACTATTATTATACAGAACATTCACTTTCTTATAGTTTCCTAGGTTGTAAAACCTCAGATTGTAAATGAGAGAAGTAATAAACATATCAAAACACAATTTTAACACGTGAAATTGTTTTTCAAAGATATCACAAGTGTTTCAATCAATTAATAGACCTTAGATTGTAAAAGAAGTATTAAAAACATATCAAAATACAATTTGAACACATGAAATGGTTTTTCAAAGGTATTATCACAAGTGTTTGAATCAAGTAATAGACCTTAGATTGTAAAAGAAGTATTAAACATATGAAAACACAATTTTAACACATGAAATTGTTTTTCAAAGATATTCATAAGTGTTTCAACCAGTTAATAGACTAGGATTGTAAGAGAAATATTGAACATACCAAAACACAATTTGAACACATGAAATTGGTTTTCAAAGATATCGTAAGTGCTTTCAATCAATTAATAGCGAAAAGAACAACTTGCAAACACTCAGTTAGGTAATACGCTTGTTTTCGACAGTTAAGATACTCTTAAAACTATTATTATACAGAACATTCACTTTCTTATAGTTTCCTAGGTTGTAAAACCACAGATTGTAAATGAGAGAAGTAATAAACATATCAAAACACAATTTTAACACGTGAAATTGTTTTTCAAAGATATCACAAGTGTTTCAATCAATTAATAGACCTTAGATTGTAAAAGAAGTATTAAAAACATATCAAAATACAATTTGAACACATGAAATGGTTTTTCAAAGGTATTATCACAAGTGTTTGAATCAAGTAATAGACCTTAGATTGTAAAAGAAGTATTAAACATATGAAAACACAATTTTAACACATGGAATTGTTTTTCAAAGATATTCATAAGTGTTTCAACCAGTTAATAGACTAGGATTGTAAGAGAAATATTAAACATATCAAAACACAATTTGAACATATGAAATTGGTTTTCAAAGATATCGTAAGTGCTTTCAATCAATTAATAGCGAAAAGAACAAGTTGCAAACACTTAGTTAAGTAATACGCTTGTTTTCGACAGTTAAGATACTTTTAAAACTATTATTATACAGAACATTCACTTTCTTATAGTTTCCTAGGTTGTGAAACCTCAGATTGTAAATGAGAGAAGTAATAAACATATCAAAACACAATTTTAACACGTGAAATTGTTTTTCAAAGATATCACAAGTGTTTCAATCAATTAATAGACCTTAGATTGTAAAAGAAGTATTAAAACATATCAAAATACAATTTGAACACATGAAATGGTTTTTCAAAGGTATTATCACAAGTGTTTGAATCAAGTAATAGACCTTAGATTGTAAAAGAAGTATTAAACATATGAAAACACAGTTTTAACACATGAAATTGTTTTTCAAAGATATTCATAAGTGTTTCAACCAGTTAATAGACTAGGATTGTAAGAGAAATATTAAACATATCAAAACACAATTTGAAGATATGAAATTGGTTTTCAAAGATATCGTAAGTGCTTTCAATCAATTAATAGCGAAAAGAACAAGTTGCAAACACTTAGTTAAGTAATACGCTTGTTTTCGACAGTTAAGATACTTTTAAAACTATTATTATACAGAACATTCACTTTCTTATAGTTTCCTAGGTTGTAAAACCTCAGATTGTAAATGAGAGAAGTACTAAACATATCAAAACACAATTTTAACACGTGAAATTGTTTTTCAAAGATATCACAAGTGTTTCAATCAATTAATAGACCTTAGATTGTAAAAGAAGTATTAAAACATATCAAAATACAATTTGAACACATGAAATGGTTTTTCAAAGGTATTATCACAAGTGTTTGAATCAAGTAATAGACCTTAGATTGTAAAAGAAGTATTAAACATATGAAAACACAGTTTTAACACATGAAATTGTTTTTCAAAGATATTCATAAGTGTTTCAACCAGTTAATAGACTAGGATTGTAAGAGAAATATTAAACATATCAAAACACAATTTGAACACATGAAATTGGTTTTCAAAGATATCGTAAGTGCTTTCAATCAATTAATAGCGAAAAGAACAAGTTGCAAACACTTAGTTAAGTAATACGCTTGTTTTCGACAGTTAAGATACTCTTAAAACTATTATTATACAGAACATTCACTTTCTTATAGTTTCCTAGGTTGTAAAACCTCAGATTGTAAATGAGAGAAGTAATAAACATATCAAAACACAATTTTAACACGTGAAATTGTTTTTCAAAGATATCACAACTGTTTCAATCAATTAATAGACCTTAGATTGTAAAAGAAGTATTAAAAACATATCAAAATACAATTTGAACACATGAAATGGTTTTTCAAAGGTATTATCACAAGTGTTTGAATCAAGTAATAGACCTTAGATTGTAAAAGAAGTATTAAACATATGAAAACACAATTTTAACACATGGAATTGTTTTTCAAAGATATTCATAAGTGTTTCAACCAGTTAATAGACTAGGATTGTAAGAGAAATATTAAACATATCAAAACACAATTTGAACACATGAAATTGGTTTTCAAAGATATCGTAAGTGCTTTCAATCAATTAATAGCGAAAAGAACAAGTTGCAAACACTTAGTTAAGTAATACGCTTGTTTTCGACAGTTAAGATACTCTTAAAACTATTATTATACAGAACATTCACTTTCTTATAGTTTCCTAGGTTGTAAAACCACAGATTGTAAATGAGAGAAGTAATAAACATATCAAAACACAATTTTAACACGTGAAATTGTTTTTCAAAGATATCACAAGTGTTTCAATCAATTAATAGACCTTAGATTGTAAAAGAAGTATTAAAAACATATCAAAATACAATTTGAACACATGAAATGGTTTTTCAAAGGTATTATCACAAGTGTTTGAATCAAGTAATAGACCTTAGATTGTAAAAGAAGTATTAAACATATGAAAACAGAATTTTAACACATGGAATTGTTTTTCAAAGATATTCATAAGTGTTTCAACCAGTTAATAGACTAGGATTGTAAGAGAAATATTAAACATATCAAAACACAATTTGAACATATGAAATTGGTTTTCAAAGATATCGTAAGTGCTTTCAATCAATTAATAGCGAAAAGAACAAGTTGCAAACACTTAGTTAAGTAATACGCTTGTTTTCGACAGTTAAGATACTTTTAAAACTATTATTATACAGAACATTCACTTTCTTATAGTTTCCTAGGTTGTAAAACCTCAGATTGTAAATGAGAGAAGTAATAAACATATCAAAACACAATTTTAACACGTGAAATTTTTTTTCAAAGATATCACAAGTGTTTCAATCAATTAATAGACCTTAGATTGTTAAAGAAGTATTAAAACATATCAAAATACAATTTGAACACATGAAATGGTTTTTCAAAGGTATTATCACAAGTGTTTGAATCAAGTAATAGACCTTAGATTGTAAAAGAAGTATTAAACATATGAAAACACAGTTTTAACACATGAAATTGTTTTTCAAAGATATTCATAAGTGTTTCAACCAGTTAATAGACTAGGATTGTAAGAGAATTATTAAACATATCAAAACACAATTTGAACACATGAAATTGGTTTTCAAAGATATCGTAAGTGCTTTCAATCAATTAATAGCGAAAAGAACAAGTTGCAAACACTTAGTTAAGTAATACGCTTGTTTTCGACAGTTAAGATACTTTTAAAACTATTATTATACAGAACATTCACTTTCTTATAGTTTCCTAGGTTGTAAAACCTCAGATTGTAAATGAGAGAAGTAATAAACATATCAAAACACAATTTTAACACGTGAAATTGTTTTTCAAAGATATCACAAGTGTTTCAATCAATTAATAGACCTTGGATTGTAAAAGAAGTATGAAAAACATATCAAAATACAATTTTTGAACACATGAAATGGTTTTTCAAAGGTATTATCACAAGTGTTTGAATCAACTAATAGACCTTAGATTGTAAAAGAAGTATTAAACATATGAAAACACAGTTTTAACACATGAAATTGTTTTTCAAAGATATTCATAAGTGTTTCAACCAGTTAATAGACTAGGATTGTAAGAGAAATATTAAACATATCAAAACACAATTTGAACACATGAAATTGGTTTTCAAAGATATCGTAAGTGCTTTCAATCAATTAATAGCGAAAAGAACAAGTTGCAAACACTTAGTTAAGTAATACGCTTGTTTTCGACAGTTAAGATACTTTTAAAACTATTATTATACAGAACATTCACTTTCTTATAGTTTCCTAGGTTGTAAAACCTCAGATCGTAAGTGAGAGAAGTAATAAACATATCAAAACACAATTTTAACACGTGAAATTGTTTTTCAAAGACATCACAAGTGTTTCAATCAATTAATAGACCTTGGATTGTAAAAGAAGTATTAAAAACATATCAAAATACAATTTGAACACATGAAATGGTTTTTCAAAGGTATTATCACAAGTGTTTGAATCAAGTAATAGACCTTAGATTGTAAAAGAAGTATTAAACATATGAAAACACAGTTTTAACACATGAAATTGTTTTTCAGAGATATTCACAAGTGTTTCAACCAGTTAATAGACTAGGATTGTAAGAGAAATATTAAACATATCAAAACACAATCTGAACACATGAAATTGGTTTTCAAAGATATCGTAAGTGCTTTCAATCAATTAATAGCGAAAAGAACAAGTTGCAAACACTTAGTTAAGTAATACGCTTGTTTTCGACAGTTAAGATACTTTTAAAACTATTATTATGCAGAACATTCACTTTCTTATAGTTTCCTAGGTTGTAAAACCTCAGATTGTAAATGAGAGAAGTAATAAACATATCAAAACACAATTTTAACACGTGAAATTGTTTTCCAAAGATATCACAAGTGTTTCAATCAATTAATAGACCTTGGATTGTAAAAGAAGTATTAAAAACATATCAAAATACAATTTGAACACATGAAATGGTTTTTCAAAGGTATTATCACAAGTGTTTGAATCAAGTAATAGACCTTAGATTGTAAAAGCAGTGTTAAACATATGAAAACACAGTTTTAACACATGAAATTGTTTTTCAAAGATATTCATAAGTGTTTCAACCAGTTAATAGACTAGGATTGTAAGAGAAATATTAAACATATCAAAACACAATTTGAACACATGAAATTGGTTTTCAAAGATATCGTAAGTGCTTTCAATCAATTAATAGCGAAAAGAACAAGTTGCAAACACTTAGTTAAGTGATACGCTTGTTTTCGACAGTTAAGATACTTTTAGAACTATTATTATACAGAACATTCACTTTCTTATAGTTTCCTACGTTGTAAAACCTGAGATCGTAAGTGAGAGAAGTAATAAACATATCAAAACACAATTTTAACACGTGAAATTGTTTTTCAAAGACATCACAAGTGTTTCAATCAATTAATAGACCTTAGATTGTAAAAGAAGTATTAAAAACATATCAAAATACAATTTGAACACATGAAATGGTTTTTCAAAGGTATTATCACAAGTGTTTGAATCAAGTAATAGACCTTAGATTGTAAAAGAAGTATTAAACATACGAAAACACAGTTTTAACACATGAAATTGTTTTTCAAAGATATTCATAAGTGTTTCAACCAGTTAATAGACTAGGATTGTAAGAGAAATATTAAACATATCAAAACACAATTTGAACACATGAAATTGGTTTTCAAAGATATCGTAAGTGCTTTCAATCAATTAATAGCGAAAAGAACAAGTTGCAAACACTTAGTTAAGTAATACGCTTGTTTTCGACAGTTAAGATACTTTTAAAACTATTATTATACAGAACATTCACTTTCTTATAGTTTCCTAGGTTGTAAAACCTCAGATTGTAAATGAGAGAAGTAATAAACATATCAAAACACAATTTTAACACGTGAAATTGTTTTTCAAAGATATCACAAGTGTTTCAATCAATTAATAGACCTTGAATTGTAAAAGAAGTATTAAAAACATATCAAAATACAATTTTTGAACACATGAAATGGTTTTTCAAAGGTATTATCACAAGTGTTTGAATCAACTAATAGACCTTAAATTGTAAAAGAAGTATTAAACATACGAAAACACAATTTTAACACATGAAATTGTTTTTCAAAGATATTCATAAGTGTTTCAACCAGTTAATAGACTAGGATTGTAAGAGAAATATTAAACATATCAAAACACAATTTGAACACATGAAATTGGTTTTCAAAGATATCGTAAGTGCTTTCAATCAATTAATAGCGAAAAGAACAAGTTGCAAACACTTAGTTAAGTAATACGCTTGTTTTCGACAGTTAAGATACTCTTAAAACTATTATTATACAGAACATTCACTTTCTTATAGTTTCCTAGGTTGTAAAACCTCAGATTGTAAATGAGAGAAGTAATAAACATATCAAAACACAATTTTAACACGTGAAATTGTTTTTCAAAGATATCACAAGTGTTTCAATCAATTAATAGACCTTGGATTGTAAAAGAAGTATTAAAAACATATCAAAATACAATTTTTGAACACATGAAATGGTTTTTCAAAGGTATTATCACAAGTGTTTGAATCAAGTAATAGACCTTAGATTGTAAAAGAAGTATTAAACATACGAAAACACAGTTTTAACACATGAAATTGTTTTTCAAAGATATTCATAAGTGTTTCAACCAGTTAATAGACTAGGATTGTAAGAGAAATATTAAACATATCAAAACACAATTTGAACATATGAAATTGGTTTTCAAAGATATCGTAAGTGCTTTCAATCAATTAATAGCGAAAAGAACAAGTTGCAAACACTTAGTTAAGTAATACGCTTGTTTTCGACAGTTAAGATACTTTTAAAACTATTATTATACAGAACATTCACTTTCTTATAGTTTCCTAGGTTGTAAAACCTCAGATTGTAAATGAGAGAAGTAATAAACATATCAAAACACAATTTTAACACGTGAAATTGTTTTTCAAAGATATCACAAGTGTTTCAATCAATTAATAGACCTTGGATTGTAAAAGAAGTATTAAAAACATATCTAAATACAATTTGAACACATGAAATGGTTTTTCAAAGGTATTATCACAAGTGTTTGAATCAAGTAATAGACCTTAGATTGTAAAAGAAGTATTAAACATACGAAAACACAGTTTTAACACATGAAATTGTTTTTCAAAGATATTCATAAGTGTTTCAACCAGTTAATAATAGACTAGGATTGTAAGAGAAATATTAAACATATCAAAACACAATTTGAACACATGAAATTGGTTTTCAAAGATATCGTAAGTGCTTTCAATCAATTAATAGCGAAAAGAACAAGTTGCAAACACTTAGTTAAGTAATACGCTTGTTTTCGACAGTTAAGATACTTTTAAAACTATTATTATACAGAACATTCACTTTCTTATAGTTTCCTAGGTTGTAAAACCTCAGATTGTAAATGAGAGAAGTAATAAACATATCAAAACACAATTTTAACACGTGAAATTGTTTTCCAAAGATATCACAAGTGTTTCAATCAATTAATAGACCTTGGATTGTAAAAGAAGTATTAAAAACATATCAAAATACAATTTGAACACATGAAATGGTTTTTCAAAGGTATTATCACAAGTGTTTGAATCAAGTAATAGACCTTAGATTGTAAAAGCAGTGTTAAACATATGAAAACACAGTTTTAACACATGAAATTGTTTTTCAAAGATATTCATAAGTGTTTCAACCAGTTAATAGACTAGGATTGTAAGAGAAATATTAAACATATCAAAACACAATTTGAACACATGAAATTGGTTTTCAAAGATATCGTAAGTGCTTTCAATCAATTAATAGCGAAAAGAACAAGTTGCAAACACTTAGTTAAGTGATACGCTTGTTTTCGACAGTTAAGATACTTTTAGAACTATTATTATACAGAACATTCACTTTCTTATAGTTTCCTACGTTGTAAAACCTGAGATCGTAAGTGAGAGAAGTAATAAACATATCAAAACACAATTTTAACACGTGAAATTGTTTTTCAAAGACATCACAAGTGTTTCAATCAATTAATAGACCTTGGATTGTAAAAGAAGTATTAAACATATGAAAACACAATTTTAACACATGAAATTGTTTTTCAAAGATATTCATAAGTGTTTCAACCAGTTAATAGACTAGGATTGTAAGAGAAATATTAAACATATCAAAACACAATTTGAACACATGAAATTGGTTTTCAAAGATATCGTAAGTGCTTTCAATCAATTAATAGCGAAAAGAACAAGTTGCAAACACTTAGTTAAGTAATACGCTTGTTTTCGACAGTTAAGATACTTTTAAAACTATTATTATACAGAACATTCACTTTCTTATAGTTTCCTAGGTTGTAAAACCTCAGATCGTAAGTGAGAGAAGTAATAAACATATCAAAACACAATTTTAACACGTGAAATTGTTTTTCAAAGATATCACAAGTGTTTCAATCAATTAATAGACCTTGGATTGTAAAAGAAGTATTAAAAACATATCAAAATACAATTTGAACACATGAAATGGTTTTTCAAAGGTATTATCACAAGTGTTTGAATCAAGTAATAGACCTTAGATTGTAAAAGCAGTGTTAAACATATGAAAACACAATTTTAACACATGAAATTGTTTTTCAAAGATATTCATAAGTGTTTCAACCAGTTAATAGACTAGGATTGTAAGAGAAATATTAAACATATCAAAACACAATTTGAACACATGAAATTGGTTTTCAAAGATATCGTAAGTGCTTTCAATCAATTAATAGCGAAAAGAACAAGTTGCAAACACTTAGTTAAGTGATACGCTTGTTTTCGACAGTTAAGATACTTTTAGAACTATTATTATACAGAACATTCACTTTCTTATAGTTTCCTACGTTGTAAAACCTGAGATCGTAAGTGAGAGAAGTAATAAACATATCAAAACACAATTTTAACACGTGAAATTGTTTTTCAAAGACATCACAAGTGTTTCAATCAATTAATAGACCTTGGATTGTAAAAGAAGTATTAAACATATGAAAACACAATTTTAACACATGAAATTGTTTTTCAAAGATATTCATAAGTGTTTCAACCAGTTAATAGACTAGGATTGTAAGAGAAATATTAAACATATCAAAACACAATTTGAACACATGAAATTGGTTTTCAAAGATATCGTAAGTGCTTTCAATCAATTAATAGCGAAAAGAACAAGTTGCAAACACTTAGTTAAGTAATACGCTTGTTTTCGACAGTTAAGATACTTTTAAAACTATTATTATACAGAACATTCACTTTCTTATAGTTTCCTAGGTTGTAAAACCTCAGATCGTAAGTGAGAGAAGTAATAAACATATCAAAACACAATTTTAACACGTGAAATTGTTTTTCAAAGATATCACAAGTGTTTCAATCAATTAATAGACCTTGGATTGTAAAAGAAGTATTAAAAACATATCAAAATACAATTTGAACACATGAAATGGTTTTTCAAAGGTATTATCACAAGTGTTTGAATCAAGTAATAGACCTTAGATTGTAAAAGCAGTGTTAAACATATGAAAACACAATTTTAACACATGAAATTGTTTTTCAAAGATATTCATAAGTGTTTCAACCAGTTAATAGACTAGGATTGTAAGAGAAATATTAAACATATCAAAACACAATTTGAACACATGAAATTGGTTTTCAAAGATATCGTAAGTGCTTTCAATCAATTAATAGCGAAAAGAACAAGTTGCAAACACTTAGTTAAGTGATACGCTTGTTTTCGACAGTTAAGATACTTTTAGAACTATTATTATACAGAACATTCACTTTCTTATAGTTTCCTACGTTGTAAAACCTGAGATCGTAAGTGAGAGAAGTAATAAACATATCAAAACACAATTTTAACACGTGAAATTGTTTTTCAAAGACATCACAAGTGTTTCAATCAATTAATAGACCTTGGATTGTAAAAGAAGTATTAAACATATGAAAACACAATTTTAACACATGAAATTGTTTTTCAAAGATATTCATAAGTGTTTCAACCAGTTAATAGACTAGGATTGTAAGAGAAATATTAAACATATCAAAACACAATTTGAACACATGAAATTGGTTTTCAAAGATATCGTAAGTGCTTTCAATCAATTAATAGCGAAAAGAACAAGTTGCAAACACTTAGTTAAGTAATACGCTTGTTTTCGACAGTTAAGATACTTTTAAAACTATTATTATACAGAACATTCACTTTCTTATAGTTTCCTAGGTTGTAAAACCTCAGATCGTAAGTGAGAGAAGTAATAAACATATCAAAACACAATTTTAACACGTGAAATTGTTTTTCAAAGATATCACAAGTGTTTCAATCAATTAATAGACCTTGGATTGTAAAAGAAGTATTAAAAACATATCAAAATACAATTTGAACACATGAAATGGTTTTTCAAAGGTATTATCACAAGTGTTTGAATCAAGTAATAGACCTTAGATTGTAAAAGCAGTGTTAAACATATGAAAACACAATTTTAACACATGAAATTGTTTTTCAAAGATATTCATAAGTGTTTCAACCAGTTAATAGACTAGGATTGTAAGAGAAATATTAAACATATCAAAACACAATTTGAACACATGAAATTGGTTTTCAAAGATATCGTAAGTGCTTTCAATCAATTAATAGCGAAAAGAACAAGTTGCAAACACTTAGTTAAGTGATACGCTTGTTTTCGACAGTTAAGATACTTTTAGAACTATTATTATACAGAACATTCACTTTCTTATAGTTTCCTACGTTGTAAAACCTGAGATCGTAAGTGAGAGAAGTAATAAACATATCAAAACACAATTTTAACACGTGAAATTGTTTTTCAAAGACATCACAAGTGTTTCAATCAATTAATAGACCTTGGATTGTAAAAGAAGTATTAAACATATGAAAACACAATTTTAACACATGAAATTGTTTTTCAAAGATATTCATAAGTGTTTCAACCAGTTAATAGACTAGGATTGTAAGAGAAATATTAAACATATCAAAACACAATTTGAACACATGAAATTGGTTTTCAAAGATATCGTAAGTGCTTTCAATCAATTAATAGCGAAAAGAACAAGTTGCAAACACTTAGTTAAGTAATACGCTTGTTTTCGACAGTTAAGATACTTTTAAAACTATTATTATACAGAACATTCACTTTCTTATAGTTTCCTAGGTTGTAAAACCTCAGATCGTAAGTGAGAGAAGTAATAAACATATCAAAACACAATTTTAACACGTGAAATTGTTTTTCAAAGATATCACAAGTGTTTCAATCAATTAATAGACCTTGGATTGTAAAAGAAGTATTAAAAACATATCAAAATACAATTTGAACACATGAAATGGTTTTTCAAAGGTATTATCACAAGTGTTTGAATCAAGTAATAGACCTTAGATTGTAAAAGCAGTGTTAAACATATGAAAACACAATTTTAACACATGAAATTGTTTTTCAAAGATATTCATAAGTGTTTCAACCAGTTAATAGACTAGGATTGTAAGAGAAATATTAAACATATCAAAACACAATTTGAACACATGAAATTGGTTTTCAAAGATATCGTAAGTGCTTTCAATCAATTAATAGCGAAAAGAACAAGTTGCAAACACTTAGTTAAGTGATACGCTTGTTTTCGACAGTTAAGATACTTTTAGAACTATTATTATACAGAACATTCACTTTCTTATAGTTTCCTACGTTGTAAAACCTGAGATCGTAAGTGAGAGAAGTAATAAACATATCAAAACACAATTTTAACACGTGAAATTGTTTTTCAAAGACATCACAAGTGTTTCAATCAATTAATAGACCTTGGATTGTAAAAGAAGTATTAAACATATGAAAACACAATTTTAACACATGAAATTGTTTTTCAAAGATATTCATAAGTGTTTCAACCAGTTAATAGACTAGGATTGTAAGAGAAATATTAAACATATCAAAACACAATTTGAACACATGAAATTGGTTTTCAAAGATATCGTAAGTGCTTTCAATCAATTAATAGCGAAAAGAACAAGTTGCAAACACTTAGTTAAGTAATACGCTTGTTTTCGACAGTTAAGATACTTTTAAAACTATTATTATACAGAACATTCACTTTCTTATAGTTTCCTAGGTTGTAAAACCTCAGATCGTAAGTGAGAGAAGTAATAAACATATCAAAACACAATTTTAACACGTGAAATTGTTTTTCAAAGATATCACAAGTGTTTCAATCAATTAATAGACCTTGGATTGTAAAAGAAGTATTAAAAACATATCAAAATACAATTTGAACACATGAAATGGTTTTTCAAAGGTATTATCACAAGTGTTTGAATCAAGTAATAGACCTTAGATTGTAAAAGCAGTGTTAAACATATGAAAACACAATTTTAACACATGAAATTGTTTTTCAAAGATATTCATAAGTGTTTCAACCAGTTAATAGACTAGGATTGTAAGAGAAATATTAAACATATCAAAACACAATTTGAACACATGAAATTGGTTTTCAAAGATATCGTAAGTGCTTTCAATCAATTAATAGCGAAAAGAACAAGTTGCAAACACTTAGTTAAGTGATACGCTTGTTTTCGACAGTTAAGATACTTTTAGAACTATTATTATACAGAACATTCACTTTCTTATAGTTTCCTACGTTGTAAAACCTCAGATCGTAAGTGAGAGAAGTAATAAACATATCAAAACACAATTTTAACACGTGAAATTGTTTTTCAAAGACATCACAAGTGTTTCAATCAATTAATAGACCTTGGATTGTAAAAGAAGTATTAAAAACATATCAAAATACAATTTGAACACATGAAATGGTTTTTCAAAGGTATTATCACAAGTGTTTGAATCAAGTAATAGACCTTAGATTGTAAAAGAAGTATTAAACATATGAAAACACAATTTTAACACATGAAATTGTTTTTCAAAGATATTCATAAGTGTTTCAACCAGTTAATAGACTAGAATTGTAAGAGAAATATTAAACACATCAAAACACAATTTGAACACATGAAATTGGTTTTCAAAGATATCGTAAGTGCTTTCAATCAATTAATAGCGAAAAGAACAAGTTGCAAACACTTAGTTAAGTGATACGCTTGTTTTCGACAGTTAAGATACTTTTAGAACTATTATTATACAGAACATTCACTTTCTTATAGTTTCCTACGTTGTAAAACCTGAGATCGTAAGTGAGAGAAGTAATAAACATATCAAAACACAATTTTAACACGTGAAATTGTTTTTCAAAGACATCACAAGTGTTTCAATCAATTAATAGACCTTGGATTGTAAAAGAAGTATTAAACATATGAAAACACAATTTTAACACATGAAATTGTTTTTCAAAGATATTCATAAGTGTTTCAACCAGTTAATAGACTAGGATTGTAAGAGAAATATTAAACATATCAAAACACAATTTGAACACATGAAATTGGTTTTCAAAGATATCGTAAGTGCTTTCAATCAATTAATAGCGAAAAGAACAAGTTGCAAACACTTAGTTAAGTAATACGCTTGTTTTCGACAGTTAAGATACTTTTAAAACTATTATTATACAGAACATTCACTTTCTTATAGTTTCCTAGGTTGTAAAACCTCAGATCGTAAGTGAGAGAAGTAATAAACATATCAAAACACAATTTTAACACGTGAAATTGTTTTTCAAAGATATCACAAGTGTTTCAATCAATTAATAGACCTTGGATTGTAAAAGAAGTATTAAAAACATATCAAAATACAATTTGAACACATGAAATGGTTTTTCAAAGGTATTATCACAAGTGTTTGAATCAAGTAATAGACCTTAGATTGTAAAAGCAGTGTTAAACATATGAAAACACAATTTTAACACATGAAATTGTTTTTCAAAGATATTCATAAGTGTTTCAACCAGTTAATAGACTAGGATTGTAAGAGAAATATTAAACATATCAAAACACAATTTGAACACATGAAATTGGTTTTCAAAGATATCGTAAGTGCTTTCAATCAATTAATAGCGAAAAGAACAAGTTGCAAACACTTAGTTAAGTGATACGCTTGTTTTCGACAGTTAAGATACTTTTAGAACTATTATTATACAGAACATTCACTTTCTTATAGTTTCCTACGTTGTAAAACCTGAGATCGTAAGTGAGAGAAGTAATAAACATATCAAAACACAATTTTAACACGTGAAATTGTTTTTCAAAGACATCACAAGTGTTTCAATCAATTAATAGACCTTGGATTGTAAAAGAAGTATTAAACATATGAAAACACAATTTTAACACATGAAATTGTTTTTCAAAGATATTCATAAGTGTTTCAACCAGTTAATAGACTAGGATTGTAAGAGAAATATTAAACATATCAAAACACAATTTGAACACATGAAATTGGTTTTCAAAGATATCGTAAGTGCTTTCAATCAATTAATAGCGAAAAGAACAAGTTGCAAACACTTAGTTAAGTAATACGCTTGTTTTCGACAGTTAAGATACTTTTAAAACTATTATTATACAGAACATTCACTTTCTTATAGTTTCCTAGGTTGTAAAACCTCAGATCGTAAGTGAGAGAAGTAATAAACATATCAAAACACAATTTTAACACGTGAAATTGTTTTTCAAAGATATCACAAGTGTTTCAATCAATTAATAGACCTTGGATTGTAAAAGAAGTATTAAAAACATATCAAAATACAATTTGAACACATGAAATGGTTTTTCAAAGGTATTATCACAAGTGTTTGAATCAAGTAATAGACCTTAGATTGTAAAAGCAGTGTTAAACATATGAAAACACAATTTTAACACATGAAATTGTTTTTCAAAGATATTCATAAGTGTTTCAACCAGTTAATAGACTAGGATTGTAAGAGAAATATTAAACATATCAAAACACAATTTGAACACATGAAATTGGTTTTCAAAGATATCGTAAGTGCTTTCAATCAATTAATAGCGAAAAGAACAAGTTGCAAACACTTAGTTAAGTGATACGCTTGTTTTCGACAGTTAAGATACTTTTAGAACTATTATTATACAGAACATTCACTTTCTTATAGTTTCCTACGTTGTAAAACCTCAGATCGTAAGTGAGAGAAGTAATAAACATATCAAAACACAATTTTAACACGTGAAATTGTTTTTCAAAGACATCACAAGTGTTTCAATCAATTAATAGACCTTGGATTGTAAAAGAAGTATTAAACATATGAAAACACAATTTTAACACATGAAATTGTTTTTCAAAGATATTCATAAGTGTTTCAACCAGTTAATAGACTAGGATTGTAAGAGAAATATTAAACATATCAAAACACAATTTGAACACATGAAATTGGTTTTCAAAGATATCGTAAGTGCTTTCAATCAATTAATAGCGAAAAGAACAAGTTGCAAACACTTAGTTAAGTAATACGCTTGTTTTCGACAGTTAAGATACTTTTAAAACTATTATTATACAGAACATTCACTTTCTTATAGTTTCCTAGGTTGTAAAACCTCAGATCGTAAGTGAGAGAAGTAATAAACATATCAAAACACAATTTTAACACGTGAAATTGTTTTTCAAAGATATCACAAGTGTTTCAATCAATTAATAGACCTTGGATTGTAAAAGAAGTATTAAAAACATATCAAAATACAATTTGAACACATGAAATGGTTTTTCAAAGGTATTATCACAAGTGTTTGAATCAAGTAATAGACCTTAGATTGTAAAAGCAGTGTTAAACATATGAAAACACAATTTTAACACATGAAATTGTTTTTCAAAGATATTCATAAGTGTTTCAACCAGTTAATAGACTAGGATTGTAAGAGAAATATTAAACATATCAAAACACAATTTGAACACATGAAATCAAAGATATCGTAAGTTTTTCGTAAGTGAGAGAAGTAATAAACATATCAAAACACAATTTTAACACGTGAAATTGTTTTTCAAAGATATCACAAGTGTTTCAATCAATTAATAGACCTTGGATTGTAAAAGAAGTATTAAAAACATATCAAAATACAATTTGAACACATGAAATGGTTTTTCAAAGGTATTATCACAAGTGTTTGAATCAAGTAATAGACCTTAGATTGTAAAAGCAGTGTTAAACATATGAAAACACAATTTTAACACATGAAATTGTTTTTCAAAGATATTCATAAGTGTTTCAACCAGTTAATAGACTAGGATTGTAAGAGAAATATTAAACATATCAAAACACAATTTGAACACATGAAATTGGTTTTCAAAGATATCGTAAGTGCTTTCAATCAATTAATAGCGAAAAGAACAAGTTGCAAACACTTAGTTAAGTGATACGCTTGTTTTCGACAGTTAAGATACTTTTAGAACTATTATTATACAGAACATTCACTTTCTTATAGTTTCCTACGTTGTAAAACCTCAGATCGTAAGTGAGAGAAGTAATAAACATATCAAAACACAATTTTAACACGTGAAATTGTTTTTCAAAGACATCACAAGTGTTTCAATCAATTAATAGACCTTGGATTGTAAAAGAAGTATTAAAAACATATCAAAATACAATTTGAACACATGAAATGGTTTTTCAAAGGTATTATCACAAGTGTTTGAATCAAGTAATAGACCTTAGATTGTAAAAGAAGTATTAAACATATGAAAACACAATTTTAACACATGAAATTGTTTTTCAAAGATATTCATAAGTGTTTCAACCAGTTAATAGACTAGAATTGTAAGAGAAATATTAAACACATCAAAACACAATTTGAACACATGAAATTGGTTTTCAAAGATATCGTAAGTGCTTTCAATCAATTAATAGCGAAAAGAACAAGTTGCAAACACTTAGTTAAGTGATACGCTTGTTTTCGACAGTTAAGATACTTTTAGAACTATTATTATACAGAACATTCACTTTCTTATAGTTTCCTACGTTGTAAAACCTGAGATCGTAAGTGAGAGAAGTAATAAACATATCAAAACACAATTTTAACACGTGAAATTGTTTTTCAAAGACATCACAAGTGTTTCAATCAATTAATAGACCTTGGATTGTAAAAGAAGTATTAAACATATGAAAACACAATTTTAACACATGAAATTGTTTTTCAAAGATATTCATAAGTGTTTCAACCAGTTAATAGACTAGGATTGTAAGAGAAATATTAAACATATCAAAACACAATTTGAACACATGAAATTGGTTTTCAAAGATATCGTAAGTGCTTTCAATCAATTAATAGCGAAAAGAACAAGTTGCAAACACTTAGTTAAGTAATACGCTTGTTTTCGACAGTTAAGATACTTTTAAAACTATTATTATACAGAACATTCACTTTCTTATAGTTTCCTAGGTTGTAAAACCTCAGATCGTAAGTGAGAGAAGTAATAAACATATCAAAACACAATTTTAACACGTGAAATTGTTTTTCAAAGATATCACAAGTGTTTCAATCAATTAATAGACCTTGGATTGTAAAAGAAGTATTAAAAACATATCAAAATACAATTTGAACACATGAAATGGTTTTTCAAAGGTATTATCACAAGTGTTTGAATCAAGTAATAGACCTTAGATTGTAAAAGCAGTGTTAAACATATGAAAACACAATTTTAACACATGAAATTGTTTTTCAAAGATATTCATAAGTGTTTCAACCAGTTAATAGACTAGGATTGTAAGAGAAATATTAAACATATCAAAACACAATTTGAACACATGAAATTGGTTTTCAAAGATATCGTAAGTGCTTTCAATCAATTAATAGCGAAAAGAACAAGTTGCAAACACTTAGTTAAGTGATACGCTTGTTTTCGACAGTTAAGATACTTTTAGAACTATTATTATACAGAACATTCACTTTCTTATAGTTTCCTACGTTGTAAAACCTGAGATCGTAAGTGAGAGAAGTAATAAACATATCAAAACACAATTTTAACACGTGAAATTGTTTTTCAAAGACATCACAAGTGTTTCAATCAATTAATAGACCTTGGATTGTAAAAGAAGTATTAAACATATGAAAACACAATTTTAACACATGAAATTGTTTTTCAAAGATATTCATAAGTGTTTCAACCAGTTAATAGACTAGGATTGTAAGAGAAATATTAAACATATCAAAACACAATTTGAACACATGAAATTGGTTTTCAAAGATATCGTAAGTGCTTTCAATCAATTAATAGCGAAAAGAACAAGTTGCAAACACTTAGTTAAGTAATACGCTTGTTTTCGACAGTTAAGATACTTTTAAAACTATTATTATACAGAACATTCACTTTCTTATAGTTTCCTAGGTTGTAAAACCTCAGATCGTAAGTGAGAGAAGTAATAAACATATCAAAACACAATTTTAACACGTGAAATTGTTTTTCAAAGATATCACAAGTGTTTCAATCAATTAATAGACCTTGGATTGTAAAAGAAGTATTAAAAACATATCAAAATACAATTTGAACACATGAAATGGTTTTTCAAAGGTATTATCACAAGTGTTTGAATCAAGTAATAGACCTTAGATTGTAAAAGCAGTGTTAAACATATGAAAACACAATTTTAACACATGAAATTGTTTTTCAAAGATATTCATAAGTGTTTCAACCAGTTAATAGACTAGGATTGTAAGAGAAATATTAAACATATCAAAACACAATTTGAACACATGAAATTGGTTTTCAAAGATATCGTAAGTGCTTTCAATCAATTAATAGCGAAAAGAACAAGTTGCAAACACTTAGTTAAGTGATACGCTTGTTTTCGACAGTTAAGATACTTTTAGAACTATTATTATACAGAACATTCACTTTCTTATAGTTTCCTACGTTGTAAAACCTCAGATCGTAAGTGAGAGAAGTAATAAACATATCAAAACACAATTTTAACACGTGAAATTGTTTTTCAAAGACATCACAAGTGTTTCAATCAATTAATAGACCTTGGATTGTAAAAGAAGTATTAAAAACATATCAAAATACAATTTGAACACATGAAATGGTTTTTCAAAGGTATTATCACAAGTGTTTGAATCAAGTAATAGACCTTAGATTGTAAAAGAAGTATTAAACATATGAAAACACAATTTTAACACATGAAATTGTTTTTCAAAGATATTCATAAGTGTTTCAACCAGTTAATAGACTAGAATTGTAAGAGAAATATTAAACACATCAAAACACAATTTGAACACATGAAATTGGTTTTCAAAGATATCGTAAGTGCTTTCAATCAATTAATAGCGAAAAGAACAAGTTGCAAACACTTAGTTAAGTAATACGCTTGTTTTCGACAGTTAAGATACTTTTAAAACTATTATTATACAGAACATTCACTTTCTTATAGTTTCCTAGGTTGTAAAACCTCAGATCGTAAGTGAGAGAAGTAATAAACATATCAAAACACAATTTTAACACGTGAAATTGTTTTTCAAAGACATCACAAGTGTTTCAATCAATTAATAGACCTTGGATTGTAAAAGAAGTATTAAAAACATATCAAAATACAATTTGAACACATGAAATGGTTTTTCAAAGGTATTATCACAAGTGTTTGAATCAAGTAATAGACCTTAGATTGTAAAAGAAGTATTAAACATATGAAAACACAATTTTAACACATGAAATTGTTTTTCAAAGATATTCATAAGTGTTTCAACCAGTTAATAGACTAGGATTGTAAGAGAAATATTAAACACATCAAAACACAATTTGAACACATGAAATTGGTTTTCAAAGATATCGTAAGTGCTTTCAATCAATTAATAGCGAAAAGAACAAGTTGCAAACACTTAGTTAAGTAATACGCTTGTTTTCGACAGTTAAGATACTTTTAAAACTATTATTATACAGAACATTCACTTTCTTATAGTTTCCTAGGTTGTAAAACCTCAGATCGTAAGTGAGAGAAGTAATAAACATATCAAAACACAATTTTAACACGTGAAATTGTTTTTCAAAGACATCACAAGTGTTTCAATCAATTAATAGACCTTGGATTGTAAAAGAAGTATTAAAAACATATCAAAATACAATTTGAACACATGAAATGGTTTTTCAAAGGTATTATCACAAGTGTTTGAATCAAGTAATAGACCTTAGATTGTAAAAGCAGTGTTAAACATATGAAAACACAATTTTAACACATGAAATTGTTTTTCAAAGATATTCATAAGTGTTTCAACCAGTTAATAGACTAGGATTGTAAGAGAAATATTAAACATATCAAAACACAATTTGAACACATGAAATTGGTTTTCAAAGATATCGTAAGTGCTTTCAATCAATTAATAGCGAAAAGAACAAGTTGCAAACACTTAGTTAAGTGATACGCTTGTTTTCGACAGTTAAGATACTTTTAGAACTATTATTATACAGAACATTCACTTTCTTATAGTTTCCTAGGTTGTAAAACCTCAGATCGTAAGTGAGAGAAGTAATAAACATATCAAAACACAATTTTAACACGTGAAATTGTTTTTCAAAGACATCACAAGTGTTTCAATCAATTAATAGACCTTGGATTGTAAAAGAAGTATTAAAAACATATCAAAATACAATTTGAACACATGAAATGGTTTTTCAAAGGTATTATCACAAGTGTTTGAATCAAGTAATAGACCTTAGATTGTAAAAGAAGTATTAAACATATGAAAACACAATTTTAACACATGAAATTGTTTTTCAAAGATATTCATAAGTGTTTCAACCAGTTAATAGACTAGGATTGTAAGAGAAATATTAAACATATCAAAACACAATTTGAACACATGAAATTGGTTTTCAAAGATATCGTAAGTGCTTTCAATCAATTAATAGCGAAAAGAACAAGTTGCAAACACTTAGTTAAGTAATACGCTTGTTTTCGACAGTTAAGATACTTTTAAAACTATTATTATACAGAACATTCACTTTCTTATAGTTTCCTAGGTTGTAAAACCTCAGATCGTAAGTGAGAGAAGTAATAAACATATCAAAACACAATTTTAACACGTGAAATTGTTTTTCAAAGACATCACAAGTGTTTCAATCAATTAATAGACCTTGGATTGTAAAAGAAGTATTAAAAACATATCAAAATACAATTTGAACACATGAAATGGTTTTTCAAAGGTATTATCACACGTGTTTGAATCAAGTAATAGACCTTAGATTGTAAAAGAAGTATTAAACATATGAAAACACAATTTTAACACATGAAATTGTTTTTCAAAGATATTCATAAGTGTTTCAACCAGTTAATAGACTAGGATTGTAAGAGAAATATTAAACATATCAAAACACAATTTGAACACATGAAATTGGTTTTCAAAGATATCGTAAGTGCTTTCAATCAATTAATAGCGAAAAGAACAAGTTGCAAACACTTAGTTAAGTAATACGCTTGTTTTCGACAGTTAAGATACTTTTAAAACTATTATTATACAGAACATTCACTTTCTTATAGTTTCCTAGGTTGTAAAACCTCAGATCGTAAGTGAGAGAAGTAATAAACATATCAAAACACAATTTTAACACGTGAAATTGTTTTTCAAAGACATCACAAGTGTTTCAATCAATTAATAGACCTTGGATTGTAAAAGAAGTATTAAAAACATATCAAAATACAATTTGAACACATGAAATGGTTTTTCAAAGGTATTATCACAAGTGTTTGAATCAAGTAATAGACCTTAGATTGTAAAAGAAGTATTAAACATATGAAAACACAATTTTAACACATGAAATTGTTTTTCAAAGATATTCATAAGTGTTTCAACCAGTTAATAGACTAGGATTGTAAGAGAAATATTAAACATATCAAAACACAATTTGAACACATGAAATTGGTTTTCAAAGATATCGTAAGTGCTTTCAATCAATTAATAGCGAAAAGAACAAGTTGCAAACACTTAGTTAAGTAATACGCTTGTTTTCGACAGTTAAGATACTTTTAAAACTATTATTATACAGAACATTCACTTTCTTATAGTTTCCTAGGTTGTAAAACCTCAGATCGTAAGTGAGAGAAGTAATAAACATATCAAAACACAATTTTAACACGTGAAATTGTTTTTCAAAGACATCACAAGTGTTTCAATCAATTAATAGACCTTGGATTGTAAAAGAAGTATTAAAAACATATCAAAATACAATTTGAACACATGAAATGGTTTTTCAAAGGTATTATCACAAGTGTTTGAATCAAGTAATAGACCTTAGATTGTAAAAGAAGTATTAAACATATGAAAACACAATTTTAACACATGAAATTGTTTTTCAAAGATATTCATAAGTGTTTCAACCAGTTAATAGACTAGGATTGTAAGAGAAATATTAAACATATCAAAACACAATTTGAACACATGAAATTGGTTTTCAAAGATATCGTAAGTGCTTTCAATCAATTAATAGCGAAAAGAACAAGTTGCAAACACTTAGTTAAGTAATACGCTTGTTTTCGACAGTTAAGATACTTTTAAAACTATTATTATACAGAACATTCACTTTCTTATAGTTTCCTAGGTTGTAAAACCTCAGATCGTAAGTGAGAGAAGTAATAAACATATCAAAACACAATTTTAACACGTGAAATTGTTTTTCAAAGACATCACAAGTGTTTCAATCAATTAATAGACCTTGGATTGTAAAAGAAGTATTAAAAACATATCAAAATACAATTTGAACACATGAAATGGTTTTTCAAAGGTATTATCACAAGTGTTTGAATCAAGTAATAGACCTTAGATTGTAAAAGCAGTGTTAAACATATGAAAACACAATTTTAACACATGAAATTGTTTTTCAAAGATATTCATAAGTGTTTCAACCAGTTAATAGACTAGGATTGTAAGAGAAATATTAAACATATCAAAACACAATTTGAACACATGAAATTGGTTTTCAAAGATATCGTAAGTGCTTTCAATCAATTAATAGCGAAAAGAACAAGTTGCAAACACTTAGTTAAGTGATACGCTTGTTTTCGACAGTTAAGATACTTTTAGAACTATTATTATACAGAACATTCACTTTCTTATAGTTTCCTAGGTTGTAAAACCTCAGATCGTAAGTGAGAGAAGTAATAAACATATCAAAACACAATTTTAACACGTGAAATTGTTTTTCAAAGACATCACAAGTGTTTCAATCAATTAATAGACCTTGGATTGTAAAAGAAGTATTAAAAACATATCAAAATACAATTTGAACACATGAAATGGTTTTTCAAAGGTATTATCACAAGTGTTTGAATCAAGTAATAGACCTTAGATTGTAAAAGAAGTATTAAACATATGAAAACACAATTTTAACACATGAAATTGTTTTTCAAAGATATTCATAAGTGTTTCAACCAGTTAATAGACTAGGATTGTAAGAGAAATATTAAACATATCAAAACACAATTTGAACACATGAAATTGGTTTTCAAAGATATCGTAAGTGCTTTCAATCAATTAATAGCGAAAAGAACAAGTTGCAAACACTTAGTTAAGTAATACGCTTGTTTTCGACAGTTAAGATACTTTTAAAACTATTATTATACAGAACATTCACTTTCTTATAGTTTCCTAGGTTGTAAAACCTCAGATCGTAAGTGAGAGAAGTAATAAACATATCAAAACACAATTTTAACACGTGAAATTGTTTTTCAAAGACATCACAAGTGTTTCAATCAATTAATAGACCTTGGATTGTAAAAGAAGTATTAAAAACATATCAAAATACAATTTGAACACATGAAATGGTTTTTCAAAGGTATTATCACACGTGTTTGAATCAAGTAATAGACCTTAGATTGTAAAAGAAGTATTAAACATATGAAAACACAATTTTAACACATGAAATTGTTTTTCAAAGATATTCATAAGTGTTTCAACCAGTTAATAGACTAGGATTGTAAGAGAAATATTAAACATATCAAAACACAATTTGAACACATGAAATTGGTTTTCAAAGATATCGTAAGTGCTTTCAATCAATTAATAGCGAAAAGAACAAGTTGCAAACACTTAGTTAAGTAATACGCTTGTTTTCGACAGTTAAGATACTTTTAAAACTATTATTATACAGAACATTCACTTTCTTATAGTTTCCTAGGTTGTAAAACCTCAGATCGTAAGTGAGAGAAGTAATAAACATATCAAAACACAATTTTAACACGTGAAATTGTTTTTCAAAGACATCACAAGTGTTTCAATCAATTAATAGACCTTGGATTGTAAAAGAAGTATTAAAAACATATCAAAATACAATTTGAACACATGAAATGGTTTTTCAAAGGTATTATCACAAGTGTTTGAATCAAGTAATAGACCTTAGATTGTAAAAGAAGTATTAAACATATGAAAACACAATTTTAACACATGAAATTGTTTTTCAAAGATATTCATAAGTGTTTCAACCAGTTAATAGACTAGGATTGTAAGAGAAATATTAAACATATCAAAACACAATTTGAACACATGAAATTGGTTTTCAAAGATATCGTAAGTGCTTTCAATCAATTAATAGCGAAAAGAACAAGTTGCAAACACTTAGTTAAGTAATACGCTTGTTTTCGACAGTTAAGATACTTTTAAAACTATTATTATACAGAACATTCACTTTCTTATAGTTTCCTAGGTTGTAAAACCTCAGATCGTAAGTGAGAGAAGTAATAAACATATCAAAACACAATTTTAACACGTGAAATTGTTTTTCAAAGACATCACAAGTGTTTCAATCAATTAATAGACCTTGGATTGTAAAAGAAGTATTAAAAACATATCAAAATACAATTTGAACACATGAAATGGTTTTTCAAAGGTATTATCACAAGTGTTTGAATCAAGTAATAGACCTTAGATTGTAAAAGAAGTATTAAACATATGAAAACACAATTTTAACACATGAAATTGTTTTTCAAAGATATTCATAAGTGTTTCAACCAGTTAATAGACTAGGATTGTAAGAGAAATATTAAACATATCAAAACACAATTTGAACACATGAAATTGGTTTTCAAAGATATCGTAAGTGCTTTCAATCAATTAATAGCGAAAAGAACAAGTTGCAAACACTTAGTTAAGTAATACGCTTGTTTTCGACAGTTAAGATACTTTTAAAACTATTATTATACAGAACATTCACTTTCTTATAGTTTCCTAGGTTGTAAAACCTCAGATCGTAAGTGAGAGAAGTAATAAACATATCAAAACACAATTTTAACACGTGAAATTGTTTTTCAAAGACATCACAAGTGTTTCAATCAATTAATAGACCTTGGATTGTAAAAGAAGTATTAAAAACATATCAAAATACAATTTGAACACATGAAATGGTTTTTCAAAGGTATTATCACAAGTGTTTGAATCAAGTAATAGACCTTAGATTGTAAAAGAAGTATTAAACATATGAAAACACAATTTTAACACATGAAATTGTTTTTCAAAGATATTCATAAGTGTTTCAACCAGTTAATAGACTAGGATTGTAAGAGAAATATTAAACATATCAAAACACAATTTGAACACATGAAATTGGTTTTCAAAGATATCGTAAGTGCTTTCAATCAATTAATAGCGAAAAGAACAAGTTGCAAACACTTAGTTAAGTAATACGCTTGTTTTCGACAGTTAAGATACTTTTAAAACTATTATTATACAGAACATTCACTTTCTTATAGTTTCCTAGGTTGTAAAACCTCAGATCGTAAGTGAGAGAAGTAATAAACATATCAAAACACAATTTTAACACGTGAAATTGTTTTTCAAAGACATCACAAGTGTTTCAATCAATTAATAGACCTTGGATTGTAAAAGAAGTATTAAAAACATATCAAAATACAATTTGAACACATGAAATGGTTTTTCAAAGGTATTATCACAAGTGTTTGAATCAAGTAATAGACCTTAGATTGTAAAAGAAGTATTAAACATATGAAAACACAATTTTAACACATGAAATTGTTTTTCAAAGATATTCATAAGTGTTTCAACCAGTTAATAGACTAGGATTGTAAGAGAAATATTAAACATATCAAAACACAATTTGAACACATGAAATTGGTTTTCAAAGATATCGTAAGTGCTTTCAATCAATTAATAGCGAAAAGAACAAGTTGCAAACACTTAGTTAAGTAATACGCTTGTTTTCGACAGTTAAGATACTTTTAAAACTATTATTATACAGAACATTCACTTTCTTATAGTTTCCTAGGTTGTAAAACCTCAGATCGTAAGTGAGAGAAGTAATAAACATATCAAAACACAATTTTAACACGTGAAATTGTTTTTCAAAGACATCACAAGTGTTTCAATCAATTAATAGACCTTGGATTGTAAAAGAAGTATTAAAAACATATCAAAATACAATTTGAACACATGAAATGGTTTTTCAAAGGTATTATCACAAGTGTTTGAATCAAGTAATAGACCTTAGATTGTAAAAGCAGTGTTAAACATATGAAAACACAATTTTAACACATGAAATTGTTTTTCAAAGATATTCATAAGTGTTTCAACCAGTTAATAGACTAGGATTGTAAGAGAAATATTAAACATATCAAAACACAATTTGAACACATGAAATTGGTTTTCAAAGATATCGTAAGTGCTTTCAATCAATTAATAGCGAAAAGAACAAGTTGCAAACACTTAGTTAAGTGATACGCTTGTTTTCGACAGTTAAGATACTTTTAGAACTATTATTATACAGAACATTCACTTTCTTATAGTTTCCTAGGTTGTAAAACCTCAGATCGTAAGTGAGAGAAGTAATAAACATATCAAAACACAATTTTAACACGTGAAATTGTTTTTCAAAGACATCACAAGTGTTTCAATCAATTAATAGACCTTGGATTGTAAAAGAAGTATTAAAAACATATCAAAATACAATTTGAACACATGAAATGGTTTTTCAAAGGTATTATCACAAGTGTTTGAATCAAGTAATAGACCTTAGATTGTAAAAGAAGTATTAAACATATGAAAACACAATTTTAACACATGAAATTGTTTTTCAAAGATATTCATAAGTGTTTCAACCAGTTAATAGACTAGGATTGTAAGAGAAATATTAAACATATCAAAACACAATTTGAACACATGAAATTGGTTTTCAAAGATATCGTAAGTGCTTTCAATCAATTAATAGCGAAAAGAACAAGTTGCAAACACTTAGTTAAGTAATACGCTTGTTTTCGACAGTTAAGATACTTTTAAAACTATTATTATACAGAACATTCACTTTCTTATAGTTTCCTAGGTTGTAAAACCTCAGATCGTAAGTGAGAGAAGTAATAAACATATCAAAACACAATTTTAACACGTGAAATTGTTTTTCAAAGACATCACAAGTGTTTCAATCAATTAATAGACCTTGGATTGTAAAAGAAGTATTAAAAACATATCAAAATACAATTTGAACACATGAAATGGTTTTTCAAAGGTATTATCACAAGTGTTTGAATCAAGTAATAGACCTTAGATTGTAAAAGAAGTATTAAACATATGAAAACACAATTTTAACACATGAAATTGTTTTTCAAAGATATTCATAAGTGTTTCAACCAGTTAATAGACTAGGATTGTAAGAGAAATATTAAACATATCAAAACACAATTTGAACACATGAAATTGGTTTTCAAAGATATCGTAAGTGCTTTCAATCAATTAATAGCGAAAAGAACAAGTTGCAAACACTTAGTTAAGTAATACGCTTGTTTTCGACAGTTAAGATACTTTTAAAACTATTATTATACAGAACATTCACTTTCTTATAGTTTCCTAGGTTGTAAAACCTCAGATCGTAAGTGAGAGAAGTAATAAACATATCAAAACACAATTTTAACACGTGAAATTGTTTTTCAAAGACATCACAAGTGTTTCAATCAATTAATAGACCTTGGATTGTAAAAGAAGTATTAAAAACATATCAAAATACAATTTGAACACATGAAATGGTTTTTCAAAGGTATTATCACAAGTGTTTGAATCAAGTAATAGACCTTAGATTGTAAAAGAAGTATTAAACATATGAAAACACAATTTTAACACATGAAATTGTTTTTCAAAGATATTCATAAGTGTTTCAACCAGTTAATAGACTAGGATTGTAAGAGAAATATTAAACATATCAAAACACAATTTGAACACATGAAATTGGTTTTCAAAGATATCGTAAGTGCTTTCAATCAATTAATAGCGAAAAGAACAAGTTGCAAACACTTAGTTAAGTAATACGCTTGTTTTCGACAGTTAAGATACTTTTAAAACTATTATTATACAGAACATTCACTTTCTTATAGTTTCCTAGGTTGTAAAACCTCAGATCGTAAGTGAGAGAAGTAATAAACATATCAAAACACAATTTTAACACGTGAAATTGTTTTTCAAAGACATCACAAGTGTTTCAATCAATTAATAGACCTTGGATTGTAAAAGAAGTATTAAAAACATATCAAAATACAATTTGAACACATGAAATGGTTTTTCAAAGGTATTATCACAAGTGTTTGAATCAAGTAATAGACCTTAGATTGTAAAAGAAGTATTAAACATATGAAAACACAATTTTAACACATGAAATTGTTTTTCAAAGATATTCATAAGTGTTTCAACCAGTTAATAGACTAGGATTGTAAGAGAAATATTAAACATATCAAAACACAATTTGAACACATGAAATTGGTTTTCAAAGATATCGTAAGTGCTTTCAATCAATTAATAGCGAAAAGAACAAGTTGCAAACACTTAGTTAAGTAATACGCTTGTTTTCGACAGTTAAGATACTTTTAAAACTATTATTATACAGAACATTCACTTTCTTATAGTTTCCTAGGTTGTAAAACCTCAGATCGTAAGTGAGAGAAGTAATAAACATATCAAAACACAATTTTAACACGTGAAATTGTTTTTCAAAGACATCACAAGTGTTTCAATCAATTAATAGACCTTGGATTGTAAAAGAAGTATTAAAAACATATCAAAATACAATTTGAACACATGAAATGGTTTTTCAAAGGTATTATCACAAGTGTTTGAATCAAGTAATAGACCTTAGATTGTAAAAGAAGTATTAAACATATGAAAACACAATTTTAACACATGAAATTGTTTTTCAAAGATATTCATAAGTGTTTCAACCAGTTAATAGACTAGG